>NC_050184.1:20195885-20200885 GCF_008315115.2 Sander lucioperca | reverse complement strand
AAGTCGGTGTTTCGATAGCATGTACTGTTGTGGATTTATTAAGGCTTGTTTGAAGGCTTGTTTGAAGGGTTCTCTCACACTGTCTGTCACTCAGCATTAGCAGGTGCAGTTTATCAGCAGGTGACACGGTCGTTAACTGATCAAAGGATGTTTATAAACACTCGTCACCATGACAACACTTTCACAGACAGCAGCAGCAGTCTTTCAGCCTTTTCAGACATTTCTGCATGTCTTATGCCTTTGGTGTGGGAGGCATGGGTTCCAATCCCACTGTGGTACACCTGTCAATGTGTCCCTGACCAAGATGTTATTTCCCTTTTTCAGCTATTCTCACTACTTCAACTTATTCTTACGGATTTAAGCTACTCAACCAGTTTAGCTTTGGCAATTCAGCTATTGACGTTTTATTTGGCTCTCCGTAACTTCTGCATACATTCAGCTATTAAAACCATTCACCTTTTAAAATGTTCAGCTCTTTCAGCTAATGATAGGACTTCTTCAACTTTTTTCTACTATTTATACTTTTTTAAATATTAAGACATTTTCAGGTAATTCATTTCAACTTTCATCTTTGACAGTATTACAGTTCATCTTCCAGCTTTTCTAACAATGTATTTTAGCTCTTCACGTAGATAATGCAGTTTAGCTTCCAACTCTAACACTTTTCAATCATAGTGTAGTGGTTATGACACATACCTTTGACATGGAAGACCTGGGTTCAAATCTTATTCTGCTACATTAACTGATGTGTCCTTAAGCAGAACACTCAATCCCTATAGCAATTTGTTTTCTTTCCTGTTTTCTTTCCTTTTCTTTTTTCTTTTATGACACATGCCCTTGGATTGGGAGACCCAGGTTCGAAGCCCACTTTGAGCCGTGTTACATCTGACATATATAGCAATTGGAAGTTGCTTTGGATAAAAGTGTAAGCTAAATGAGATGTAACGTAATGTTGTGATAATCTTTATAGCATGACACAGCACTTTTCACCAGACATAAAAAACATTATATTTTGTCTGTCTTTTCTCACACACAGAGGCACACACACACACACGCAAACACACACACACACACACACACAGACACAAACAGACACACAAAAACAAAAACACACATGCAAACACACACACAGACACGCACACACAGACACACACATACACACACACACACACACACCAAAACACGCATGCATGCACACACGCACAAGCACATATATGCAGACACGCACACACACACACACACACACACACAGACACACACACACACACACACACACACACACACCAACACACATACGCACACATACACACACACACACATACACACAAACACACACAAATGCAGACACACACACACACATACACCCAGCAACACACATATGCAGAAACACACATGCAAACACACACACACACACATGCACACACACATGCAAACACAGAAACACACACGCACACAGACATATGCAGACACACACACACACACACACACACACACACACACACACACACACAGAAACATACGCACACATACTGATCATACGTTACCATGACAACCCTTTCACAGACAGTCAACTTGAATACTACAGGCAGTAATATGAACATTAGTCTATATCTTTAGTGTTCCACTTCTGTCTGACTGTCTCTGTCTCTCTTTGTCTGTCTCTGTCTGTCTGTCTGTCTGTCTGTCTGTCTGTCTGTCTCTGTCTCTCTCTCTCTGTCTCTCTGTCTGTCTCTGTCTCTCTCTGTCTGTCGCTGTCTCTCTCTCTCTCTCTGTTTCTCCCTGCCTCTGTCTGTCTCTGTTTCTCCCTGTCTCTGTCTCTCTCTGTCTCTCTGTCAGTCTGTTTGTTTCTCTCTGTCTGTCTCTCTGTCTGTCTGTCTGTCTCTGTCTGTTTCTGTTTCTCCCTGTCTCTGTCTCTCTCTGTCTCTCTGTCTGTCTGTTTGTTTCTCTCTGTCTGTCTCTGTCTGTTTCTGTTTCTCCCTGTCTCTGTCTCTGTCTGTCTGTCCATGTCTCTCTGTTTGTTTCTCTCTGTCTCGGTCTGTCTGTCTCTGTCTGTCTGTTTCTGTTTCTTTTGTTCAGCCCCATTCTTTTTACCTAATATATTTCACATCTCATATCAGCTAGATTGATGCTTTTTCGTTCTATGCAGTGTCTAATAATAATACAAAGTATTTCTTCTTTCAGCCGTTTTAGGTAATTCATTTCAACTTTCATCTTTGACAGTATTACAGTTCAGGTTCAAGCTTTTCTAACAGTGTATTTTAGCTCTTCACTTGGGTAATGCAGTTTAGCTTCCAACTCTAACAATTTTCCTGATTTTTTAGCGTGTAGTGCATTTGAGCTTTAAGATTTTTCGTACTATTTGTTTCATATTTCTGCATTTGTGAGTGATTATCAGTTAGAAAATATACTCAGACCTCACAATGTTCTACGTCTTTTGTCATTATTCAACTTTTGAAGCCAACAGTTCAGTTTAGCATAAGCTTTTAACTTTTTAATGAAATTCATACGTATTAAAACGATTTCCACTTTTTCAACTATTCTCACTACTTCAACTTCTTCTTAATGATTTAAGCTATTCAACCAGTTTAGCTTTAGCAATTCAGCTATTCAGCATTCCCACGCATTTTCCGCAGGAAATGCATTTTCTAGTTTATTATTCTGCTGCTTCTTATTCCGTACGTTTTTTGGCTCTCTGTAACTTCAGCATACATTCAGCTATTAAAACCATTCAACTTTTAAAATGTTCAGCTCTTTCAGCTAATGATGGGACTTCTTCAACTTTTTTTCTACTATTTATACTTTTTAAAATATTCAGCTTTTTATGACTTTTTTTTAACATTGAAGTCAATGAGAACATGCTTCAAATCCTTAAAATCTTCTTCCGCTCCCAAAATTTTCAGCTCCTTCATACTTTCACCTACAGACGCCAAACAAACTTTAAAATGTTCACAAAATATTCAGTTATCCGGCTCTATCTTTTCAGTTTGATATCTTTTACAGTTTTTGTAAAAAAGCTGTTTAAGTTTAGTGATCATTTCAGGATTTTTCTGTGTTTCTAGTGAGTGTGTATTGCGTCTGGCAGAGTGGATGATGTCATCGTTAGAGTGTAGCAGCTTAGGAAAAAAATCTTTGTCCCCTCTCTATAAATTGCTCTCACGCCCACAATATCTACTTGTCATACACAATTTATACATCAAAACGTAGGTATTTTTGTCTAGTTTCAGCCAATGTGCTCAGTTTTGCAATATGCCTTATACTGTTGGCTCGATGAGCTTCCAAATGACAAGAGTTCCACATCTCTGTTCATCCACTGCCCTGTTTAACATACTTCACATTTCTGAGCGAAACGCAGAGCGAACCACTTTTTTAAATCGCTGATATGCCCACATTTTTAAGTTTACCAACATAAATTTTACATGAATACGTTCACAAAGGTCTTGTGTCTCTAACGGTGAAGTCGGTGTTTCGATAGCATGTACTGTTGTGGATTTATTAAGGCTTGTTTGAAGGCTTGTTTGAAGGGTTCTCTCACACTGTCTGTCACTCAGCATTAGCAGGTGCAGTTTATCAGCAGGTGACACGGTCGTTAACTGATCAAAGGATGTTTATAAACACTCGTCACCATGACAACACTTTCACAGACAGCAGCAGCAGTCTTTCAGCCTTTTCAGACATTTCTGCATGTCTTATGCCTTTGGTGTGGGAGGCATGGGTTCCAATCCCACTGTGGTACACCTGTCAATGTGTCCCTGACCAAGATGTTATTTCCCTTTTTCAGCTATTCTCACTACTTCAACTTATTCTTACGGATTTAAGCTACTCAACCAGTTTAGCTTTGGCAATTCAGCTATTGACGTTTTATTTTGGCTCTCCGTAACTTCTGCATACATTCAGCTATTAAAACCATTCACCTTTTAAAATGTTCAGCTCTTTCAGCTAATGATAGGACTTCTTCAACTTTTTTCTACTATTTATACTTTTTTAAATATTAAGACATTTTCAGGTAATTCATTTCAACTTTCATCTTTGACAGTATTACAGTTCATCTTCCAGCTTTTCTAACAATGTATTTTAGCTCTTCACGTAGATAATGCAGTTTAGCTTCCAACTCTAACACTTTTCAATCATAGTGTAGTGGTTATGACACATACCTTTGACATGGAAGACCTGGGTTCAAATCTTATTCTGCTACATTAACTGATGTGTCCTTAAGCAGAACACTCAATCCCCATAGCAATTTGTTTTCTTTCCTGTTTTCTTTCCTTTTCTTTTTTCTTTTATGACACATGCCCTTGGATTGGGAGACCCAGGTTCGAAGCCCACTTTGAGCCGTGTTACATCTGACATATATAGCAATTGGAAGTTGCTTTGGATAAAAGTGTAAGCTAAATGAGATGTAACGTAATGTTGTGATAATCTTTATAGCATGACACAGCACTTTTCACCAGACATAAAAAACATTATATTTTGTCTGTCTTTTCTCACACACAGAGGCACACACACACACACACGCACACACACACACACACACACACACACACACAAACAGACACACAAAAACAAAAACACACATGCAAACACACACACAGACACGCACACACAGACACACACATACACACACACACACACACCAAAACACGCATGCATGCACACACGCACAAGCACATATATGCAGACACGCACACACACACACACACACACACACACACACACACACACACAGCCACACACACACACACACACACACACAGACACACACCAACACACATACGCACACATACACACACACACATACACACAAACACACACAAATGCAGACACACACACACACATACACCCAGCAACACACATATGCAGAAACACACACGCAAACACACACACACACATGCACACACACATGCAAACACAGAAACACACACGCACACACACATATGCAGACACACACACACACACAAACACATACACACACACACACACAGAAACATACGCACACATACTGG
>NC_050184.1:20178385-20183385 GCF_008315115.2 Sander lucioperca | reverse complement strand
CTCTTCACTTGGGTAATGCAGTTTAGCTTCCAACTCTAACAATTTTCCTGATTTTTTAGCAGTGTAGTGCATTTGAGCTTTAAGATTTTTCGTACTATTGTTTCATATTTCTGCATTTGTGAGTGATTATCAGTTAGAAAATAAACTCAAACCTCACAATGTTTTACTTATTTTGTCATTATTCAACTTTTAAAGCCAACAGTTCAGTTTAGCATAAGCTTTTAACTTTTTAATGAAATTCATACGTATTAAAACGATTTCCACTGTTTCAACTGCTCTCACTACTTCAACTTCTTCTCACTGATTTAAGCTATTCAACCAGTTTAGTGTTAGCAATTCAGTTATTCAGCATTCCCACGCATTTTCCGCAGGAAATGCATTTTCTAGTTTATTATTCTGCTGCTTCTTATTCCGTACGTTTTTGGCTCTCTGTAACTTCAGCATACATTCAGCTATTAAAACCATTCAACTTTTAAAATGTTCAGCTCTTTCAGCTAATGATGGGACTTCTTCAACTTTTTTTCTACTATTTATACTTTTTAAAATATTCAGCTTTTTATGACTTTTTTTAACATTGAAGTCAATGAGAACATGCTTCAAATCCTTAAAATCTTCTTCCGCTCCCAAAATTTTCAGCTCCTTCATACTTTCACCTACAGACGCCAAACAAACTTTAAAATGTTCACAAAATATTCAGTTATCCGGCTCTATCTTTTCAGTTTGATATCTTTTACAGTTTTTGTAAAAAAGCTGTTTAAGTTTAGTGATCATTTCAGGATTTTTCTGTGTTTCTAGTGAGTGTGTATTGCGTCTGGCAGAGTGGATGATGTCATCGTTAGAGTGTAGCAGCTTAGGAAAAAAATCTTTGTCCCCTCTCTATAAATTGCTCTCACGCCCACAATATCTACTTGTCATACACAATTTATACATCAAAACGTAGGTATTTTTGTCTAGTTTCAGCCAATGTGCTCAGTTTTGCAATATGCCTTATACTGTTGGCTCGATGAGCTTCCAAATGACAAGAGTTCCACATCTCTGTTCATCCACTGCCCTGTTTAACATACTTCACATTTCTGAGCGAAACGCAGAGCGAACCACTTTTTTAAATCGCTGATATGCCCACATTTTTAAGTTTACCAACATAAATTTTACATGAATACGTTCACAAAGGTCTTGTGTCTCTAACGGTGAAGTCGGTGTTTCGATAGCATGTACTGTTGTGGATTTATTAAGGCTTGTTTGAAGGCTTGTTTGAAGGGTTCTCTCACACTGTCTGTCACTCAGCATTAGCAGGTGCAGTTTATCAGCAGGTGACACGGTCGTTAACTGATCAAAGGATGTTTATAAACACTCGTCACCATGACAACACTTTCACAGACAGCAGCAGCAGTCTTTCAGCCTTTTCAGACATTTCTGCATGTCTTATGCCTTTGGTGTGGGAGGCATGGGTTCCAATCCCACTGTGGTACACCTGTCAATGTGTCCCTGACCAAGATGTTATTTCCCTTTTTCAGCTATTCTCACTACTTCAACTTATTCTTACGGATTTAAGCTACTCAACCAGTTTAGCTTTGGCAATTCAGCTATTGACGTTTTATTTTGGCTCTCCGTAACTTCTGCATACATTCAGCTATTAAAACCATTCACCTTTTAAAATGTTCAGCTCTTTCAGCTAATGATAGGACTTCTTCAACTTTTTTCTACTATTTATACTTTTTTAAATATTAAGACATTTTCAGGTAATTCATTTCAACTTTCATCTTTGACAGTATTACAGTTCATCTTCCAGCTTTTCTAACAATGTATTTTAGCTCTTCACGTAGATAATGCAGTTTAGCTTCCAACTCTAACACTTTTCAATCATAGTGTAGTGGTTATGACACATACCTTTGACATGGAAGACCTGGGTTCAAATCTTATTCTGCTACATTAACTGATGTGTCCTTAAGCAGAACACTCAATCCCCATAGCAATTTGTTTTCTTTCCTGTTTTCTTTCCTTTTCTTTTTCTTTTTTCTTTTATGACACATGCCCTTGGATTGGGAGACCCAGGTTCGAAGCCCACTTTGAGCCGTGTTACATCTGACATATATAGCAATTGGAAGTTGCTTTGGATAAAAGTGTAAGCTAAATGAGATGTAACGTAATGTTGTGATAATCTTTATAGCATGACACAGCACTTTTCACCAGACATAAAAAACATTATATTTTGTCTGTCTTTTCTCACACACAGAGGCACACACACACACACACGCAAACACACACACACACACACACAGACACAAACAGACACACAAAAACAAAAACACACATGCAAACACACACACAGACACGCACACACAGACACACACATACACACACACACACACACACCAAAACACGCATGCATGCACACACGCACAAGCACATATATGCAGACACGCACACACACACACACACACACACACACACACAGACACACACACACACACACACACACACACACACACACACCAACACACATACGCACACATACACACACACACATACACACAAACACACACAAATGCAGACACACACACACACATACACCCAGCAACACACATATGCAGAAACACACACGCAAACACACACACACACACATGCACACACACATGCAAACACAGAAACACACACGCACACACACATATGCAGACACACACACACACACACACACACACACACACACACACACACAGAAACATACGCACACATACTGATCATACGTTACCATGACAACCCTTTCACAGACAGTCAACTTGAATACTACAGGCAGTAATATGAACATTAGTCTATATCTTTAGTGTTCCACTTCTGTCTGACTGTCTCTGTCTCTCTTTGTCTGTCTCTGTCTGTCTGTCTGTCTGTCTGTCTCTGTCTCTCTCTCTCTGTCTCTCTGTCTGTCTCTGTCTCTCTCTGTCTGTCGCTGTCTCTCTCTCTCTCTCTGTTTCTCCCTGCCTCTGTCTGTCTCTGTTTCTCCCTGTCTCTGTCTCTCTCTGTCTCTCTGTCAGTCTGTTTGTTTCTCTCTGTCTGTCTGTCTGTCTGTCTGTCTGTCTCTGTCTGTTTCTGTTTCTCCCTGTCTCTGTCTCTCTCTGTCTCTCTGTCTGTCTGTTTGTTTCTCTCTGTCTGTCTGTCTCTGTCTGTTTCTGTTTCTCCCTGTCTCTGTCTCTGTCTGTCTGTCCATGTCTCTCTGTTTGTTTCTCTCTGTCTCGGTCTGTCTGTCTCTGTCTGTCTGTTTCTGTTTCTTTTGTTCAGCCCCATTCTTTTTACCTAATATATTTCACATCTCATATCAGCTAGATTGATGCTTTTTAGTTCTATGCAGTGTCTAATAATAATACAAAGTATTTCTTCTTTCAGCCGTTTTAGGTAATTCATTTCAACTTTCATCTTTGACAGTATTACAGTTCAGCTTCAAGCTTTTCTAACAGTGTATTTTAGCTCTTCACTTGGGTAATGCAGTTTAGCTTCCAACTCTAACAATTTTCCTGATTTTTTAGCGTGTAGTGCATTTGAGCTTTAAGATTTTTCGTACTATTTGTTTCATATTTCTGCATTTGTGAGTGATTATCAGTTAGAAAATATACTCAGACCTCACAATGTTCTACGTCTTTTGTCATTATTCAACTTTTGAAGCCAACAGTTCAGTTTAGCATAAGCTTTTAACTTTTTAATGAAATTCATACGTATTAAAACGATTTCCACTTTTTCAACTATTCTCACTACTTCAACTTCTTCTTAATGATTTAAGCTATTCAACCAGTTTAGCTTTAGCAATTCAGCTATTCAGCATTCCCACGCATTTTCCGCAGGAAATGCATTTTCTAGTTATTATTCTGCTGCTTCTTATTCCGTACGTTTTTTGGCTCTCTGTAACTTCAGCATACATTCAGCTATTAAAACCATTCAACTTTTAAAATGTTCAGCTCTTTCAGCTAATGATGGGACTTCTTCAACTTTTTTTCTACTATTTATACTTTTTAAAATATTCAGCTTTTTATGACTTTTTTTTAACATTGAAGTCAATGAGAACATGCTTCAAATCCTTAAAATCTTCTTCCGCTCCCAAAATTTTCAGCTCCTTCATACTTTCACCTACAGACGCCAAACAAACTTTAAAATGTTCACAAAATATTCAGTTATCCGGCTCTATCTTTTCAGTTTGATATCTTTTACAGTTTTTGTAAAAAGCTGTTTAAGTTTAGTGATCATTTCAGGATTTTTCTGTGTTTCTAGTGAGTGTGTATTGCGTCTGGCAGAGTGGATGATGTCATCGTTAGAGTGTAGCAGCTTAGGAAAAAAATCTTTGTCCCCTCTCTATAAATTGCTCTCACGCCCACAATATCTACTTGTCATACACAATTTATACATCAAAACGTAGGTATTTTTGTCTAGTTTCAGCCAATGTGCTCAGTTTTGCAATATGCCTTATACTGTTGGCTCGATGAGCTTCCAAATGACAAGAGTTCCACATCTCTGTTCATCCACTGCCCTGTTTAACATACTTCACATTTCTGAGCGAAACGCAGAGCGAACCACTTTTTTAAATCGCTGATATGCCCACATTTTTAAGTTTACCAACATAAATTTTACATGAATACGTTCACAAAGGTCTTGTGTCTCTAACGGTGAAGTCGGTGTTTCGATAGCATGTACTGTTGTGGATTTATTAAGGCTTGTTTGAAGGCTTGTTTGAAGGGTTCTCTCACACTGTCTGTCACTCAGCATTAGCAGGTGCAGTTTATCAGCAGGTGACACGGTCGTTAACTGATCAAAGGATGTTTATAAACACTCGTCACCATGACAACACTTTCACAGACAGCAGCAGCAGTCTTTCAGCCTTTTCAGACATTTCTGCATGTCTTATGCCTTTGGTGTGGGAGGCATGGGTTCCAATCCCACTGTGGTACACCTGTCAATGTGTCCCTGACCAAGATGTTATTTCCCTTTTTCAGCTATTCTCACTACTTCAACTTATTCTT
>NC_050184.1:20173385-20175885 GCF_008315115.2 Sander lucioperca | reverse complement strand
TATGACTTTTTTTTAACATTGAAGTGAATGAGAGCATGCTTCAAATCCTTCAAATCTTCTTCCGCTCCCAAAATTTTCAGCTCCTTCATACTTTCACCTACAGACGCCAAACAAACTTTAAAATGTTCACAAAATATTCAGGTATTAGACTATGGCTTTTCAGTTTGATATCTTTTACAGTTTTTGTGAAAAAGCTGTTTAAGTTTAGTGATCATTTCAGGATTTTTCTGCGTTTCTAGTGAGTGTGTATTGCGTGTCCTAGAGTGGATGATGTCATCGTTAGAGTGCAGCAGCTTAGGAAAAAAATCTTTGTCCCCTCTCTATAAATTGCTCTCACGCCCACAATATCTACTTGTCATACACAATTTATACATCAAAACGTAGGTATTTTTGTCTAGTTTCAGACAATGTGCTCAGTTTTGCGATATGCCTTATACTTTTGGCTCGATGAGCTTCCAAATGACAAGAGTTCCACATCTGCCTCCATTCACGGCCATGTTAAATGTCTTCCACATTTCCCAGCGAAACGCAGAGCGAACCACTTTTTTAAATCGCTGATATTCCCACATTTTTAAGTTTATCAACATAAATTTTACATGAATACGTTCACAAAGGTCTTGTGGTGCTCACGATTACATCATTTCACCGATAGCCCTTATCGTTTTAGCAGTCTGAGGCTTTATTTGAGAGCTTGCTCTGTGTCTTTGAATAGCTCCAGTGTGGCCAGCTGACAGTTTCAGCAGGTGACACGGTCGTTAACCTGATTAAAGATCAAAGAGATCTCATCACAGACTTCAAAGGGGGTTTTCACTGGTCATACGTTACCATGACAACCCTTTCACAGACAGTTGACTTGAATACTACAGGCAGTAATATGAACATTAGTCTACAGCTTTAGTGTTCCACTTCTGTCTGACTGTCTCTGTCTCTCTTGTCTGTCTCTGTCTCTCTCTGTCTCTGTCTCTGTCTCGTCTGTTTCTGTTTCTCCCTGTCTCATGTCTCTCTCTGTCTCTTGTCTGGTCTGTTGTCTCTCTGTCGTCTGTCTGTCTCTGTCTGTCTCTGTCTCTCTCTCTGTCGTCTGTCTCTGTCTCCGTCTCCCTGTCTCTGTCTCTCTCTGTCTGTCTGTCTGTCTGTTTGTCTCTCTGCTTTCTGTCTTCTCTATTCTCTCTGTCTGTCTATTCTCTCTCTTCTCTCTTCTGCTCTCTCTCTCTCTCTCTCTCTCTCTCTGTGTCTGTCTATACTCTCTGTCTGTCTATTCCTTCTCTCTATCTCTGTCTCTCTCTTCTCTCTCTGTCTGTCTGTTATTCTCTCTCTCTCTGTGTCTGCTCTATCTCTCTCTCTCGTCTGTGTTGTCTATTTCCTCTCGCTCTCTCTGCTCTCTCTCTGTCTGTCTATTCCTCTTTCTTTCTCTGTCTGTCATTATTCTCTCTCGTCTGTCATTCTCTCTGTCTGTCTGTCTTCCTCTCTCTCTTCTCTCTCTCTATCTCTCTGTCTGTCTATCCTCTCTCACTCTCTCTGTATCGTCTATCGTCCTTCTCATCTCTTTCTCTTCTCTGTCTGTTATTCCTCTCTCTCTCTTTCTGTCTATTCCTATACTCTCTCTCTCTCTACTGCTCTATCTTCTCTGTCTATTCTCTCATCCTCTCTGTCTGTATTTTCTATTCTCTATCTCTCTCTAGTATATTCTCTCTGCTCTATTCTCTACTTCTGTCTATTCATCTCTCTCTCTCTCTATCTTGTGTCTATCATCTCTCTCTCTCTCTGTATTATTCCTTCTCTCTATCTCTCTCTCTGTATGTCTATTATCTCTCTCTCTGTCTGTCTATTCCTCTCTCTTCTCTCTCTATATCTCTCTCTCTCTGTCTGTCTATTCCTCTCTCTCTCTGTGTGTTCTGTCTAGTCTCTCTCTCTCTGTCTATTCTCTATCTCTCTCTCTCGTGTGTGTGTCTATTCCTCTCGCTCTCTGTCTGTCTGTCTGTCTGTCTATTCTCTCTTGCTCTCTATTGTCTATTCCTTTTCTCTCTCTGTCTGTCTATTATTCTCTCTCTCTACTCGTCTGTCTATTCCTCTCTCTATATCACTCTATCTCTCTCTCTCTGTCTATCTATATTCTCTCTCTCTCTGTCTGTCTATTCTCTCTCTCTCTCTTCTCTCTGTCTGTCTATTCTTCTCATCTCTCTGTGTCTGTCTATCTCTCTCTCTCTGTGTGTCATTCCTCTCATCCTCTCTCTATCTCTCTCTCTCTGTCTGTACTATTATCTCTCTTCTGGTGTCTGTCTATCCTCTCCTCTCTCTCTGTGTCTATTCCTCTCTATCTCTCGCTCTCATCTCTCATCTCTCTCTCGCTCTCTCTATCTCTCTCTGTCGTCTATTCTATCTTTCTCTCTCTGTCTGTGTATCCTCTCTCTCTATCTCTTCTCTCTATTCTTTCTCTCTGTCTATTCCTCTCTCTCTCTCTTTCTCTCTGTCTGTCTATTCTCTCTCTCTCTCTTCTCTCTCT
>NC_050184.1:20062962-20173185 GCF_008315115.2 Sander lucioperca | reverse complement strand
AGACAGAGAGAAAGAGAGACAGAGACAGACAAAGAGAGACAGAGACAGTCAGACAGAAGTGGAACACTAAAGATGTAGACTAATGTTCATATTACTGTCTGTAGTATTCAAGTCAACTGTCTGTGAAAGGGTTGTCATGGTAACGTATGACCAGTGAAAACCCCCTTTGAAGTCTGTGATGAGATCTCTTTGATCTTTAATCAGGTTAACGACCGTGTCACCTGCTGAAACTGTCAGCTGGCCACACTGGAGCTGTTCAAAGACACAGAGCAAGCTCTCAAATAAAGCCTCAGACTGCTAAAACGATAAGGGCTATCGGTGAAATGATGTAATCGTGAGAACCACAAGACCTTTGTGAACGTATTCATGTAAAATTTATGTTGATAAACTTAAAAATGTGGGCATATCAGCGATTTAAAAAAGTGGTTCGCTCTGCGTTTCGCTGGGAAATGTGGAAGACTTTTAATATGGCAGTGGATGGAGGAAAATGTGGAACTGTTGTCATTTGGAAGCTCATCGAGCCAACAGTATAAGACGTATCGCAAAAGTGAGCACATTGTCTGAAACTAGACAAAAATACCTACGTTTTGATGTATAAATTGTGTATGACAAGTAGATATTGTGGGCGTGAGAGCAATTTATAGAGAGGGGACAAAGATTTAATTCCTAAGCTTCTGCACTCTAACGATGACATCATCCACTCTAGGACACGCAATACACACTCCATAGAAACGCAGAAAAATCCTGAAATGATCACTAAACTTAAACAGCTTTTTCACAAAAAATGTAAAAGATATCAAACTGAAAAGCCATAGTTTAATACCTGAATATTTTGTGAACATTTTAAAGTTTGTTTGGCGTCTGTAGGTGAAAGTATGAAGGAGCTGAAAATTTTGGGAGCGGAAGAAGATTTGAAGGATTTGAAGCATGCTCTCATTCACTTCAATGTTAAAAAAAAGTCATAAAAAGCTTAATATTTAAAAAAGTATAAATAGTAGAAAAAAAGTTGAAGAAGTCCCATCATTAGCTGAAAGAGCTGAACATTTTAAAAGTTGAATGGTTTTAATAGCTGAACATATGCAGAAGTTACAGAGAGCCAAAAAACGTACGGAAGAGGGAATAAAAAGAAAAATAAATAAACAAAATGGCCGACAGGAACAACAATAGTTGGAATGCTGCTGAACAGCATTCCCACTAATAACAATAGTTGGAATGCTGCTGAACAGCATTCCCACTAATTAACCTACTGAATATCACTGCTGAGCTGACAGTTATGCACACAGCATCCAGCTGCATGGCGTAACGGCTGCACTCCGGCTCAGTCGCGGCTCTGTCGCAGTTTCAGCGTCCACTGGAAACGCTTCAGAAGCAAGTGTCTGTTCTTCAGCAGCGACATTTATAATGCTGTTCAAAGTCGTTGCTGCAGTTTTAACTGATGCTTTGAGGCTTCATGACAACCGTTTGCTGCTTCTAACTTTGTGTCATCACTAATGTCAAGATGTCGGTGTAGCTGATCTCACAGCACAGACGCTGTCATCAACCTCTACTTTTGTTTTTGTCTGACAATGTCCTGATCAAAATATGATTTTCTGAAAATGGACAACATATGTAAATGACAACAGCTAGGCTTTAGTGATTAGAGATTACAGAGAGCAGGAGGGGACAAAAATAGGTTTAACAGGCTGTCTCCCTCCCTCGCTTTTCTCCACTCTCTCACTCGCTTCTCTCTCTCTCTCTCTCTCTCTCTCTCTCTCTCTCTCTCTCTCTCTCTCTCTCATTAACTACAAACATGATGACAAATGATTTGCTGTGTCTGTGTGAAGACAAAGTCAAAAGCAAAATAAAACCATCATTAAAAAAAGGCATTTATATACATTCACACGTAGATTTCCGGTTTCAGAGACAAGCTGCTCTGGCTAAAATCAACCCAGCGTGTAAAGATACTAGCGAAGCGAGACCCTTTCGAACACGGAACAGTTGTGTACACACACACACACACACCGGCTGGAATGGCAGCAGATTTTCTCAGGCAGCCGCAATGGAGGCGGAACGCGATACAGCTGCATGCTGTGGACATTGGTAGTTCGGCCTCTTCTACGCTGACCCTGAGAGCTCAAGTGTCTTTCGTATTTACACATAACAACCTTTTAAATGTCACTTCCATTAAATCAATAGAAAGGCCTCACCTGCAGTAGAAGGCTAACAGTTATCACCTGAGCAATGCCTAAATGTAATGCCAAGAACGCGTGCCCATAGCAGGCGGAGACGTAACAGGATCTGATTTTTCAGCTTGAGGATTCAGTGTCATGTAGTAATTCCCTACTCTAGCAGGGTGTCTACCAATCCTGAAATCACACTAGTCCTGAACCTTTTGGGGTCCCAAAACAGAATTTAAAATGGCCCCCAGATAAAAGTCACATAACCAATATAAATTGTCTTTAAGCTACTGAAACACTTGAATAAAAACCAAATTCTGAACATCATGGCAGTAAATTTAGCCCATCCTATGAGTCACTTGTCAGCTATGCACAAATCCGCCTGTATCAGCCACACCCACATTTGAACATGTTTGTATAATCCAGGTACATGTAAATGAAAGAAAATAGCTGTTGTTGAATAACGTTCTATCTCCCTCCCTCTCTCCCTGTCTGTGTGTTTGCTCAGGCTGAGATCTACAAGGCAGATTTCCTAGCAGAGCGAGAAGCGCGAGAGAAGCTGAACCAGAAGAAGGAGGAGCTGCAGGATCAGCTGACTCAGGCCCTGACTGAGATTGACAGGCTCAAACAGGAAGCCACATCTCGGTAAAATAAAAAAAAAGTTATATCTGAAAGGGGGGTAAAACACAACGCAGACCCATTTTCATTCTGATAATTATTTGTGTCCTGAATGTGATCATGTGGACACAGTCGATAGCTTACTTTATCTAGCTGTGAGCTCCGATAGGCCATTTTGAGGGAACTTCCAATCTCTGTTCATGTCATTTGTGATACAGGGTTACATAGTCCTTGTGTGCTGAACTCTGCCCTCTAATCAGATGATGCATCAGCATCTCGAGTTGACTTTACACTTAATTTACAGCTTTGCTGCAGCTGTCATCAAAGGCAGGGCTGTTGGCACATTGTCAACACTGACACTTCATTTCTGAAGTCAGAGGTGTATCGACGATTTTTCCTCCGCATATTAAGAAATATTGATATTTCTAGACATCTTTTTAAAGTGTGATTAAACATGTGAGTTGTCTTTGTCCTCTGTTTCAGCGCACGTATGGAGCAAATGAAGCTGAGGCACCTGGAAGACTTTCCAACACGGGCCCCATACAATCCCCCTCCACAAGGTACATTACAGCCAACACACAAATGCACACAATCACAAAAATATGTATGTATATATATAATAATAATTTTAACAAAGGTTCTATTGTTACTACGGTAAAAACAAGGATCAGGACTTGCTGCTGCTTCTTTTTCTCACTCGAGTCAGAGGATATCTACTCCACTATCCCACAGACCTCTCTATGCTCTCAAGCTCTAATTAAAGGGTAACTTTGGTATTTTTCAACCTGGACCCTATTTTCCCCATGTTTTTTTTTTTGGGACTGATGGGAACATCAATCTTTGAAATTGGTCCAGCATTAAGCAAGACAGCTGCAGTCAGCATTGGCAACAAGCTGCAATGTAACGTTTATGGGTAATTGCGTACCTTTTTAATTTACGTCCACTAAAAAAAAAATGTTTTGCCACTGACATGCTCAGATTATTATTTTAAGTGTCTGACGACAATCTGGATCCCTACAGAGATAGACCTTTTTGTTAGATAGTAAGATCCTTTTTGTTTAACATGAAACTGCCTCGATGTCGCCATCGCCAAACCCACCAGACTCCATTTAAATAAACAGTAATTCTATCATCGTTGTGTCTTTCCACTTATCCAACAATCACCACTCTGGTTTGGTGGAAAGAAACCAGCAGTTCACCAATTTACATGTGGAAATATGCTGGCTTGGTTACTTTCAGCTTTACCTATGAAACCGATGCATAAACAAGAAAATGGCTTTAGTAGTGGGCTACTGTAATGATGATACTGACAAGATGTTTTTTTTTTTTTCTGGTAAGAAGTTGTTTTAACATGCTTTCTTTCCCCCGGTGCAGCTTTCAACACGGTGCCCCCTGCCCCCTCGTTCCGCAATCAGGGTTTGATACCAGTCGGTGATCAAGGGGCAGTCGGAGCTGAGGAGCTGCCAGATTTATGTTGTCCTAAGTGTCAGTACCAGGCTCCAGATATGGACACTCTGCAGATACATGTCATGGACTGTATACAGTAACATGGGCATAGTTCAGCACATACATACAGACATATACATACAGCATATTTACATTTTTGATGTACCTTGTGTCCACTCCCAGTCTCTGGGCACAGCCTGGAAAAAGTTATGGTTGTTGCACCTTACTCTCTCTGCCATGTAAACACACATACACAAACTGAATACATACTGTGGATCGTACCATTTTAAAAATGTAATATGTTGGAATCGAGACAAGTGGCAATCAGATGACAGTATGAACAATTGAAAGAAAAGAATAACATAAAGATAATCAGCATGGTATGTTCCTAGAAATGCTCAAAGAATTCAAATTCTGCTGTAGCTTTTCCATTCTGCAACCCATCCTTTTCACGTCACTTTTTTTTTATCCTGGCACCTGGCACCTTTTTTTTTAAATCCCCCTCTTCCCCCTGCCCATGCCTTCTCCATTATATGCCACACTGATGCACATGGTCTGATACATAAGGTGAAAAAAAGTCAGAGGGGTACTTTTCCCCTTTAACGGAGAAAACACATGACGATGTGAATAACCTAGTGAGCTTTAAATAACATAGAATATTCAAATATGTTTTGGTCATAAATGTTGCTCTCTATATTACCTCAAACATATATTATTAAGTATTAGAGATGGATTTACTCTTATTGAAAAAAAGTAGCCATTCTCTGTGTTCTGTGCCTGTGTACACATTGACTGCACCATCTCTGATGCTAGACATGACCCTTAACCCAGCATAGCTCTGTTTGTGCCCCTAATTCTGTCTTATCTTTACCTGTAGCACCTAGCTAGTCTGAAGGTAAGCACATTGAGGGTCCTTCACAGTTTGTGTGAATATTGTCTGTAATTATAGATCATTTGGTGCAAAGAATATTGTTTCAAACTGTTAAAGATTTACTAAATAAATCAGTAATTCATGAATCCTTGTTTGTGTGTGTGTGTGTGTGTGTGTGTGTGTGCGCGCGCGTGTGCGTGTGTGTGGTTATTGTAGACCATTTACGACGATTTGATGAAAATCAGCATTTGTGGAAATTAGCTCATTTAAATGGTCATTTTCAATATTGTAGTTGGACATTAGCAGAAAAGGAAGACCACCTAATTTAGAAAAAATATATATTTTTGGAATAAAGTTCAAATGGATTCTGGGTTACAGAGAAATTTGTAGTAGGCAGATACTCATCATGGATCGATGTATGATACCGAGTTGAACATTGAGCCCATTGAGCAACAGAAAGGGACCGGAAATTGTATACGCCGCCTTCAAAATAAGACATGTGCGCCTATATATCTGACTGTGCCTTCGCTATTGGTTTAAATGACCTTTTTCTAATATTGTGGTAATCCAAGTCCAATGCTAAATGGATTTGTTATACGTGTGTGGTTTAGGATTCGTGGATTTAGCATATACTTTCCACACAAATTTTTTACGGCGAAAGTTCCGACAGGAAGTCGCATCGGAAGGATTTTATATTACACTCGTCTCTTGTTTCAAGCAGCGCTCGCCGGACACACGCTCGACGCCCCATTCATCCCTGCGTCTTTATTTGCGAGTGTGCGCGACTGGCGTCGTGTGTTTGTAGTAGTCTTCAGACAGGCATGTCAGGCTCAACTTCCCCGCCTCCTGCGGCAGAGGCTGTAGGACCCGACGGGTGTTTTCCCCCCGGATACAAGCCTTTCAAACCCGAGGAGCACGGCCTGGAGCGCGGGTTTCGTCTCACAGCATTTTCGGACCTGAAAGGATGAGGCTGCAAGGTCCCGCAGGAGGCTCTGCTCAAACTCCTGGCGGGACTGGAGACGGACCGGGCCGACGGGACGGGGAAGGCCGATGACCAAGCATCGGAGTTCGGCCAACAGTTGCCCGGCCCCCGACTCGGTAAGAAACAAATTCGGAATTAGCAGATCTAGCTTTCATGTCCCGTTCATCTAGTCAGAAACCCCTGGTGGCTAACGTCAGTTATCTAGCGTAACTGTTGCTAACAATGCTAGCTTGTGTTGTTAACTCATATGGCAACTCGTTTGACAGATGGACAACTAACGTTACAGGCGATAAAAACTGTTTGTTTTTAATAGTCCTAAGCTATCGAATTTGTTAACATGTATCACCTACTTACAGTCATAAGTTATCACTATGTTACATCGTAAATGCATATAACGTTAACATTATATAGATAACCTAACGTTAGCAAGCTAACACTCAAATTCCGGGAGTAGTCAAATTACCATACGTAAGTATGATTCAGCAGAAATATTTTTGATTCGTTGAGTTCAACGTTCATGCTTTTAGTCAAATATTTCTTCTAGTAAAGGTGTTACGCAACGCTGAGTGGAAGTGGTGGAAGTTACTTGCTTTTAGAGGTGTAACAGAATGTCGAAAGCACTCTATGTAGTTACACTGAATGTCCATAAACATAGAAACCCCTGTAACTTCACTGTTCATACATTGTAATGCAATTTCATATGACAGTCCTGTAATAAATACTACCCGCCATAAGTACACAAACACACCCACTCACAAATAAACTATTAAAGTAGTATTCTCACTCTAAACAAAAACTGAACGCTTTGAAGAAGTTAATTATTACAAGGCTATTGCATTTTTATTACAAAACATTCAAGTTCCTTTCCCTCCTCACTGTTGTGTGTTTCCAGGTGTAGGGATGGACTGCTGTGTGATTCCCCTGAGGCATGGTGGGCTCTCACTGGTCCAGACCACAGACTTCTTCTACCCTCTGGTGGAGGATCCTTACATGATGGTGAGTTTCTGGCAGGTGTCTGTGAAGCACTTGCATACATGGGCACCCTATTCAGGAAGTAAGGCTTTTTTTTTATATATATATATATTTTTTTATATATATTTTTTTATTTATATATATATATTTTTATATATATATATATATATATATATATATTTATTTTTATATATATATATTTATTTTTATATATATATATTTATATATTTTTTAAAGGTGTTGAAATTAATCAAATCGATGCATCGAATCGTGGACATGGATGATGCTGCATCGATAATCGGCCGGGCCATAATCAATTATTTCTGTTTACAATTTAATATAGGCCTAACAACATTTCTGTTTACATATTCTGTTATGTTTTGCACATTCAGGAAGTGCCATGTGCTCAGTGCTGTAGTTTTATGTATCCTATTTATTTAGTATTCGAGCACTGCAGAATGTTTTGTTTTTGAAGCTTGAAAAGCTATGAATTAAATATCCTCTATGGCTTTAATAGAAAAATGTATTTGATGATTTATTTAGGGCTGCACAATTAATTGCAATTTTATCGAAATCACAATATGGACTAGCGCAAAGGAAATATCTTTGTTTGGTACAGATCCTTGCAAAAATCACACTATAATCATTTACATTTTTTAAGATTTAATATTAGTCAATGAAAATGAGAATAATGATACAAACATAATCATTCCCTTCAATATCGTGAATCCTATGGAAGTCGCAATATCAGTCAAAATAATCGCAATTAAATATTTTCCTCATATCGTGCAGCCCTACTCTTATTGTATATGAATGATTTTCTGTCTGTGCAAAACATTCATCGCAACTATATGACCTCCCCTACTCTAACTCCTAGACCTTTACGACAGCAAGTGTGGTAAAACCCCTACCGCTATTGTCCAAAGGGGCCGCTGAAATCAACACAAACTGAAAGTTACATATAGCCACTTTGTGGTGCATAGAAACATATTCATCTGCTTATGTTAAACGCGGGGGGAAGCAAAAATATAACAACAGACAGCCACACGCGTATTGTTTAATGTGCATCGTTCACATAACGTTTCATTAATAATCATATACTTACGTTCGGAGGCAGAGTCTGGACTTTTCCCGGTGGGCCGGTAGTGTTTTGAGGCCGCGAGGGCCGGTCTGATAATAGTTATACATTGCAAGTTCTTAGCAACATCATACGACGACGTCGACTAAAAAATTGGCATTGACTTATTTTAATGGTCGATTACGTTGACTAAGTCGACTAATCGCGGCAGCACTACCCTGGACCTCTGCGTCGAGGCGTAAACCTCTATGTTTATGTGCGCCTGCTCTACCAACTGAGCCAACCCGGCCACAGCAATACATATTTTAGGATGCATTTACTGTTAGAATCCTTAAGTTGTACTATCACCAAATGCTCATGTAGGCTAACCTGTGCCTTGTCATTGACTCTTTGTCTAACTGCGTGTCAATCACTGCTCATGCACATGCATTCATTCTCCCTTGTGGGGGGAGGGGCTTAGGAGACCGTTTTTGGGCTTTAGCAGAAAGGGGGGAGGGACTGAGAAGTTGTTGATGTTCAAATTTTTTGGCTAAGTCCTGGATCTTCTCAATCCTACCTACAGCACCTTTTAACGTGATTACTCATTGACTTTTGGAAAGATGTTGCATCTACTGAACTTAAAAACAGTGAAACACATTACCAGTGAAAACACCTTAAACTGTGAAATTTCCCTTAATACTTTCCTCTTTTTTTCATTCAGAACACAAGACAAAATAAGCGTTAACTTGCAAAACGTAATTTGCAAAATAATATTTTTTTCTCGGTTACATTGTTTTTGTCATCATAATTGCGATAAAATTCCATTAATTGCACAGCCCTAACAAACAGGCATTATTAGACCAGAAATATCCAGTTTTATAGGCCTCCGTAGGCTAAGCACTGGACTGATATTGACTCAACAACAGAAATAACCTCAGGAAGTATCAACTTCCCTGTTTAAAGAAAGGTACACATCATTACTTAAAAGCAAGGTGACAGCTTCTTCTTGTATGTAGTCTCTGTAATTACTTCCAGTGTGGATCTGTACAGTATGTGATCATGATGCTGCCTATTTGTACCCCTCCACCACTGAGGAGGATTACCAGTGCTGGGGCTGAGGTACCCTACTTTGTGTTTTACAAATAAAACGGATTCATCAAAAGTTGATAAACTGCATTTTGGATAGATGGCGAAGGTTGTTCACTAAACTCGCTCACCTAAATCATGAAATATTAGTCTAATCCATGTAATTGACTAGTTTTCGCTCTCTCTCATGCTCTCTGTCTGTTTCTCTCTCAGGGCAGGATAGCGTGCGCCAACGTCCTCAGTGATCTCTACGCCATGGGCATCACAGAGTGCGACAACATGCTGATGCTACTGAGTGTCAGCCAGAAGATGAATGACAAGGTAGCATTATGTGTGTTTGTGGGCGGATGCCAGGGTGTTGAGTTGACTTGCTTTTATTTATTGATGTCACTGTTGTGTATCCTCTACTACTAATGTGTGCATGTTACAATGAACGCAGTATATCATTTTGACTTGAGGATTTTACACATGTATACGTTGATTTCTTTAAGGTCAGGTAAGGTCTTCTTTTATGATTCATTATCCTTTTGTATGTGCGTGTATGACACAGGACCGTGAGCGGGTGATGCCGTTGATTATTCAAGGGTTTCGCGATGCAGCAGAGGAGGGAGGGACTTCTGTGACAGGTGGCCAGACGGTGATCAACCCCTGGATCATCGTAGGAGGAGTAGCATCAGTTGTCTGCCAGCCCAATGAGTTCATCATGTGAGTCAGTTAAACTGTTAAAGTGCTCATATTATGCTTTTTGGCTTTTTCCTTTTCCTTTATTGTGTTATATGTATATGTATGCAACTACATTGTGCGTCTGCCCTATTTCTGATACCGTGGTGGCAGATATTTTGATCAACATAGAGGAAACACTGCAATAAAGTAACCCCAAAAGTCATAAAATAAAAATAAAAATGTATAGCCATAACTAATAATCATCGCCACATCCCTGTTCGATTCTGGCCGGGGACCTTTGTTGCATGTCAACCCCCTGTCCCTTACATTTCCTGTCTGTGTGTCTACTATGACTGATAAAGATCTGATAAAGGCAAAAATGCCCAAAACATATCCAAAGAAAAGGTGTTCTTGCATCACCACGGCCTTTTACAGGACTCCACCTCTTTGATTAATTTAGGCTTTTGGAGCCTAAGTGCATATGTAATATGCTCCATCTCATAAAGGAACATTTAAACATAGTTTATATGTAAAATTGCAAATCACGGGGTGACCTCAAGCTCACCCAGTGGGAGCGTGCGCCCCATGTAGTCCTTTGCAGCGGCCCGGGTTCAGGTCCGACCCACGGCCCTTTGCTGCGTGTCATCCCCCAGCTCTCTCCCACCTTTCCTGTCTATCCACTGTCACTATCAAAAAAAGGGAACACAAAAAATCATGCAAATCATGATTTTCACTGGACAGTAATGATATGCTAGCCTAGAAATCTAGACGCACCCTAGTGGCAGCAGATGTAATTTGCAGCCAGGGGGTCTAGCAAGGTGGCTTGTGAGCTGGAAAAACCAAATTCTGGTCAGGCCAATCACATGGTGTATAGAGTCGGTGGACGGGCTTATGGCTGCTGCTGCTGCTGGTGAACAGCGGTCTTTCGAATCGGCTTTGGCCGCGACTCTGCAAGACTTGGAGTTGAGCTTTTCTTTGAGAAAAGAACAAAGAACGGCACTGAAGTCATTCTTAAAAAAGGAAGATGTGTTCAGAGTTTTGCCGACCGGATACGGCAAACATTTAATCTCTCAACTAGCTCCACTACCTTCTTCGTTGCTCTGGTTGGTTGTAGCACTATCCTATTGCGTGCAGAGAGAATTTGAAAGACAACCGTTTATCCCGCCCCTCGGATTGAGGCCTGCCAATGGGGAGTTCCCAGACCCAACATCTTGAGGTGGGACTAGCTTGTCAGGCTAATGAAATGCGTGTGGTTGGTTTGTTTCTCCAGGCCGGATGGTGCCGTTCCAGGGGACGTCTTGGTTCTGACTAAACCTCTGGGGACGCAGGTGGCTGTGAATGCTCACCAATGGCTCGATCAGGTCGGCCACTCGACTCCGCTCTCACATGAACATTATTATTATTATTGACATGTTTCTGTGCTTGCACTTCTCCCCCACCCCACCCCCATTATGTTCCCCTTACTGTCTCTCTGTTTCTATCTCACCAGACTGAAAGGTGGAACAAGATCAAGCTAGTCGTCACCAAAGAGGAAGTAAAAGAGGCCTATCAGGAAGCCATGTTCTCCATGGCAACGCTAAACCGCACTGGTAAACTACACCTGTGTCATTATGCTCTGAAGTTCTGCAATCACTCAATCTTAATTTGTATAGCACGTCTCATACACAAGCCATTTAACACAAAGTGCTTCAAATTATAAAAATAAAGACAGTGTCTCACACACACACAAACACACACACACACACACACCAGTGATCTGAATTTACTCTCAGCCTTACGGTCTTTAATTTACTTGTGTGGGGGGGGGGAAGACATATTGACTGAGCATTAACTGGCCTACTCTTTAGATGATTTTGGCCCAGTTAAAGTAGAAATCTTTCCGTGACTTTTTGTAGTTGTGATTTAAAGTTCATGAAGTTAATGTATGTCTCCAGCGGCAGGCCTAATGCACAAGTTCCAGGCTCACGCTGCCACAGACGTGACTGGTTTTGGGTTGTTGGGACACGCCAACAACCTGGCGGCACAGCAACGAAACGAGGTGGCCTTCGTCATCCACAACCTGCCAATCATAGCCAAGATGGCTGCCATCAGCAAGGCCTGTGGGAACATATTCAACCTGGTTCAGGGCAAGTCAGCAGAGACTTCTGGTACGGAAACTGAGATTACCCCACAATAAATGTTTTCTTGTCTGTGTGTCTGTAAATAAACGCAGTAGGGCTGGACCCGAATAGTTGACTGTTTTGGATATCCGTTCGTTGGGTAGGTTTTTCGATTGGTTCAATACTGTAATATCTGAAACCCTAAAAAAAATGTACATGCAGGCTGAAATTCACCATGGTTTTTGTCAGGATTAAGCAGCTAAATGTCCGCGAGCCGCTGGTTAATTTATGCAACGCTATTCGGTCCAGCTCAGCTGAGGACGTTATAGCCGAGCAGTCTGAGGCGTAGAGATCTGAGCGGTTGTACTGCAGCAGCCTGGTATCTTTCAGCCGATTTCATGAAGGTAGAAATAGTACGGCCGTGCGTAATCCCACGGCGCTCTGCTGAGGTCTGGCACTGGCCGGCTGAATCCTGATCGGAAGCTTAAAATATTCGCTGTTAATTAGTACCGAAGCAACAAATGGTATTTGGTGCAGCCCTAGAATGCAGAATGTAAACACGCAGCAAGGGGTGGTTGCCGATAAATGTTGGGATTGAAAGTGATATCATCCAAAAATGTAAATATTCAGCTTTTTGGTGGAGCTCTGAAGAAGGTGATAGTGCAACATGGGTCTAGCCATAATTAGGTGAGATGATTACTGTTTGAGAATATATATTGTACGTTGACCTAAAATCCATCTTCCTCCCCTTCCCGCCAGGTGGGCTGCTGATGTGTCTGCCCAGAGAGCAGGCGGCCAAGTTTTGCTCGGAGATGAAGAGCCAGAGCTCCGGAGCTGGAGGTCAGGGGGCGGCGGGCGGAGCGTGGATAATCGGAATCGTAGAAAAAGGCGACCGCCGCGCTCGAATCATCGACAAGCCACGTATCATCGAGGTTCCACCACGAGGAACCCAGGCAGCGAATCAGGACAACAACTCCACCAGCCCTGCTCCCAGCGCCAATTTGTCATAGACACTTGCTGCCCCTCTGACACTGGTCTTGTGTGTGTGTGTGTGTGTGTGTGTGTGTGTTGAGTGTGTGGTGCTGTCCATCTCATCTCCCTTTTCAGTCAAAATGCTGAGAGCACACAGACGAAAATCATTGTCATCTTTTCCAGCGGGAGAGGGGATGGACAGCAATCCACTTTTATTTATCCATCTTTGGAAAGAGCTGCTGAAAGGAGGCCTACCTTTCACCGTCTTGGAATGAAATGTAAATTCAGGGTAAGGCAAGTTTATTTATATGGCACATTTTTAGCAACAAGGCAATTCAAAGAGCTGTACGTAAAACACCAAAACATTGAGACAAAGTCCAAAAGAAATGCAAGATATATATTGTGCAAAAAAAAAAAAAACTAAACCCTGTTTCTTCATGTTTAGTTTTGGGGACAAAAGCAGACCTGTCCCAAACGTTCATAATGTAGCAGAAGATCAGGAATGCCATTCAGTGCTCTATAAACCATTAAGGGTTTTTTTTTAAATCAATTCTTTGACTGAAAGTAGTATACTGTACTACCCCGCCTCTTCTTAATTAGATCTGCATTCCCTGCCTTTCCTTTTTCCCTTTCACAATCCATATAGACGACTGATTTATATAATTGATCTGAATGTAAAAAGGACTTTCAATTCTAAAGAGAAAACATTCCAATTCTTGGTAGTAAATAAGGAAAATTGAGTGTAAATCTGCGTGTGTTTGAGTATTTTATCATTCGCCTGGGGTGCTTTGCTGTGTGGAAGTGGACCAGAGGGTTTTTTGGTGATTTTTTTTTTTTCTTTTGGAAGTGGATGATGTTAATGTCAGTGAATGTATCATGTGGAAACGAAAACACGGTTTATCGGTCCTGGCACCTGGCTCTGCCCACACGGCTCGGAGGAAGGCTTGAGCAGCTTTCTTTGGACCAGCTGGGTGGTGTTCAGAATGTCCGTCAGTGTCAGCTGATTGGCTGTCCAGCAACAAGTCCCTCCCACCCTTCCTTTTTATGAAGCTCTGCCTTTTAAACCCCAGTCAACGGGGGCAGGTGGAGCGGATGTTTGCCTTTGGATTGGGGTCGGACTAAGACTGCTGGAGGTCTAAAGCTGTCTGTTCTTTGTAGATGTTCTGCTTTTCACAATCAATAAACCATTATCATCAACTCCCACTGACTCCTGTTTGGGTGTTATGTGAAAATAGTGTGAACAAATGTCGATTATATGTTGGAGCCTGGCTAAAGAATTTAAAAAGATTATATTTTGTCTGACCACTTCTATTGTCACCCAGACAAAATAATTTCACAGCAGACATTGTAAGTTGCCACACAGCAGAACAAGTGTCCTGTACGCATCTGTGTTCCTTGGGGTCATTTTGACCCCAGGCTTTTTTAGCTGTATAAATCATAATAGGAAATTTGAGCATTTTATACACATTTGTTTAGGTTGTTTTGGCTGATATTGAGGTCACTATCCCATGCAATTTTATAATCTCTCGGGCCCTAATCTGCCATAACCATACCTGTAGTAGTCCCACAACGTGAGACATATCGGATCAAAATTCAAATTCTATGATGGCTAAGGAACTTTTGTGCTGACATTTTTAAGGGCTTTATGTGGACCTAACTGTAAGTGAGAAGACTGTATACGTCTAGCCCTTGATGTGATTTTCATTTTTCAGTGTCGTTTTTTTTTTTAACCTTTATTTAACCAGGAAGAGACTCATTGAGATTAAAAATCTCTTTTTCAAGAGTGTCCTGGCCAAGACAGGCAGCAGTACAACGACACATACAGTACATACAACCACAAAATACACAAAAACACTCAAAACATAAAACAACTGAAACAGCAAATCTTTCAAAGTCAACCACAATCCTAAACACATCAGGCAAAACATCTACAGCCAGATGTGGCTGCCTCCAAGTCAATCATCATCCTCTTAAACGCCTTTTTCCCCAGCTCAGTTCTAACCTTTGGAACAGACAGAAGGAAAAGATCCTGGGAACGAAGATTGTAAGTCCTGGTACTATTTACACTGATATAGGTCAGAAGGTAGGATGGAAGGATACCTAAAATAGCCTTGTGTATGAAGATATGCCAGTGTTGAAGTCTCTGTTGATAGAGAAGGCCATCCAACATGTTCATACAGTTCACAATGGTGAGTGAGGGTTTTCATACCAGTGATGAACCTCAGAGATCCATGGTATACAGTGTCCAGTGCATGTAAACTTTGAGATGAAGCATGCATGTATAAAACATCACCATAGTCAAGTACAGACAGAAAAGTGGCAGCGACCAGCCACTTTCTAGATCCGAACGAAAGGCAGGATTTGATTCTGAAATAAAACCCTAGTTTAAGTTTTAATCTTTTTACTAGCTGCTGAATATGAAGGGTAAAAGAAAGAGATTCATCAATTAAAATGCCAAGATATCTGTACTTAGAAACACATCCAATGTTGGTACCCTGGGAAGTGAGGATTGAAGGCAGATTTGATTTAGAATTTGAAAAAAGCTTGACTTTAGTTTTTTCTTGCAATTTCTGAAATTGAGTTTTACACCCCTGCTCTAAACCGTCTTGTTGTCCTTCTGGGTCAAAATTAACTCTTTATTTTTTTTTATATATATATATATATATATATATATATATATTTTAACACATTTTCTGACGTTTTTGTCCCTTTTTGAAAGCCCTTTTTTTTCAATGTTTTTGTCACTTTTTTCGACGTTTTCGATGCCATTTTGTCACTAACACCAACTTATTACAACTAGTTTTACACTTATTTTTGGAATACATGGTCAATACAGTTCATTTATAGGAAATTATACCTAACTTTGAAATGATGAATTATTTTGACTAATATTAGAGGAACCTATGTTGATGGATAATCACAGACGTGTATCTCAAAGTTTAGTCAGGTTTAAATCCATTTCAATTTTTTCAAATGCTATAAAATTTAATACCCAAAAATTCAATGAAAGTAGTGATCAAGTACTTGGAATTGTACTTAACGTTTTGGGGTAATTTGGTTAAAAAAGAAACCCATATTTCTGATATAGAAGTTTTGAGAACGGGTCAAATTTGACCCAAGACAACATGAGGGTTAAGTGTTAAGGTAGAATGTTATTCCTACCCCAACCAGCAGAGAGCAGCATACGATTAAAAGAAGAGAAAGAAAGCAGAAGAAGTACTGCGGAAGTGTGCACGGTGTAAACAATCGAGTCATCGAGTAGTGTTAGGAATGAAACCCCCCCCCATTTGAAGTGTTAAAGGGTAACGTTTTTGAAAACAAATCAACAAGTCGACGTGTTAACAGTGGTGCAATGTCGCAAGTAATGTTTTAAAGTGAGCAGGTGCGGGCTGTGTATAGCCAGCATGCCGTATCTGGGCAGCGAGGACGCGGTGAGGGAGCTGAGGAGAGCTCTGTCCAACCCCAACGTCCAGTCTGACCAGCTGCGCTACAGGAACACCATCCTCAAAGTCATCAGGTAACCTAGGTTACAGTCAGGCTGGCCTTCCTCGGCCTGTCCGTCAGGCACACTGCTTATCTGTATGACCAGATTCATCTATAGACCTTTTTCACGGCAGACATGTTGACATGTCATAGTAGGAAAAGCACAGGTGTATTCAACCATTAATGATGGCTGCTTTCCACTTAGGAGAGGCCCTGGTATTGTGTATGCTGACTCACTGAAATAGCTTACTGGGACACTTGATGGAACTGAGCCATCGTTAAAGGTCCCATAACATGGTGCTCTTTGGATACTTTTATATAGACCTTAGTGGTCCCCTAATACTGTATCTGAAGTCTCTTTCCCGAAATTCAGCCTTGGTGCAGAATTACAGCCACTAGAGCCAGTCCCACAATGAGCTTTCCTTAGGATGTGCCATTTCTGTGTCTGTAGCTTTAAATGCTATTGAGGAGGAGAGAGGGTGGGGGTGTGGCCTTGACCAACTGCCACTTTGATGTTTGAAACAAGCCCCCAGGAAGAGCGCCATGTCTAAAAGCCACCATGGGCTTAGTGGATAACGGTGGTACTGCACCCCATGGCCCAGAAAGACTTTTCACATAGACTTTGCATGGCGAAAGAAACGTCTATATTTCAGCGGATAATTTGTTTCTGGGTATATTAACTTACCAGCCCGAACACTGAAAGGGTCCTTGTTTAAAACGTCACGTTTTTAACATTTTTAACATTCACTAGAAGCGAATGCAGAATTATTAAATTTGGCATAATGGACGTGAGCAGAGCCGCGGGACTGCGCCCGCCCGCTCACATGACTGTTCTCCCTAGCTCATGTAGCTAGCTGTAATAATGGATATAGCTAATGGTTGTAATTCACCATGTGTTCTATGAATACATCCATGGTATTATCTTATGAAGTTGTGATACATCTGAGCTGCTGTAAAGCCTGTTAGCTACGTGGATGTAACGTCATTAGCGTTTCCCAAACTGCAGGCTATCGGCTAGCTAGCTAGTTGCTAACATCAGGGGTAGCTAGCATGGCTGTATTAAGATCTATAGCTACATAGCTAGTTATATGCCTACATAACGTTACTACAGACATAGTGATTACATCGCCTTGGTTCTCTCTTATGATACATCCGAGTGCTGTATGCTGTAAAGCTTGTAACGTAGATGAGAGCTGAAGCCATGGATGAGCTCTGTTCACGAAACTGCAAGCTAACTGCTAGCTAGCGCTAGTTAGTAGCTAGCTAGCTAGCTAGTAGCACAACCTAATTATTAAATCTCCGTGGTTGTCTAGCTAAATACATCTATCGTTTATTTAGCTAAGCATGTAAACGATCGGGAACAACGAAAACACAATGTTTAACGTTAGTGAATATTTTAGACAATGAAAACGGTGAGTTCATGAGTTCGCCACTTGTAAGAGACACGACAGAGAAGCTCATGAACGAGCATGTTGCTACCGGTTGCTACGACAACACAAACAAATTGTTGCTAGTGCGCATGCCCATCGTGAGCCAACCAGCGTTATGGGCCAACAATGCGGAAGAGCCGAGCTCCGTGTTTGCTTTATGCGCGTTTGAGCAACTCTCATTGGAACGTACGGGGCTTCCCGCCGAACGCTGTATCCAGTTCTCTTAATACATCCATGGTTTGAAAGCCATGATGTCTCTCTCTTTCTCATGGGTGGGCCAAATTCTCTGGGCGGGCAAAGCAGAGAAAGGGGAGGTAACCTTTCCCCTTATGACCTCATAAAGGGAAGATTCCAGATCGGCCATCTGAGCTTTCATTTTCTCAAAGGCAGAGCAGGATACCCAGGACTCGGTTTACACCTATCACCATTTCTAGCCACTGGGGGACCATAGGCAGGCTGGGGGAACTCATATTAATGTTAAAAAAACCTCATAAAGTGACATTTTCATGACATGGGACCTTTTAAGGTTATCAATTCAGCTGCGCTTCTCCTACTATGACAAGTCAAAATATCTGCTGTGAAAAAGTCCATTAGGGGTAAAAAAAAGAAGCTAAATATGTGCTGTCAGCCTAATTAACACAAGGCCCAGGATCCCCACTGACACGGACTCTTAACCCCAGCCCTAGACCAGTGGTGGAATGTAACTAAGTACATTTACTCAAGTACTGTACTTAAGTACAACTTTGAGGTAATTGTACTTTACTTTTCTTTTCATGCCACTTTCTACTTTGCTACATTTCAGAGAGAAATATTCTACTTTTTACTCCACTACATTCATCTGACAGCTTTAGTTACTTTTGCACACAAAACACTATTACAAATTAAACTACCCAACAATATAACGGCCTACAAGTCCAGATGACATGATTAGCAGTTAATCACTTTTGGATCGTTTCCTTTTTCTAAAATGGGAGTTTTTTTCTGCATTGAGTACTTTTAATACTTTAAGTTAAGTCGTTTTCCTGATGATACTTACATACTTTTACTTAAGTAACATTTTTAATGCAGGACTTTTACTTGTAACAGTATTTTTACAGTGTGGTATTAGTACTTTTACTTAAGTGAAGGATCTGAATACTTCTTCCACCCCCACCCCTAGACACTACACGTTACATTAAAGGGTCTGACACACCAACCCGACAGCCGACCTTTGGCAGAAAAGGGACTGACAGTCTTCCCGAGTTGGTCAAAAAAGTGCCTCGGATCACACCGAAGCAACGCCGACTTGAGCGTACATTCTGCACGTGCGTGAGACGCAATACATCTCCATAACAGCTGGCGGCGCCAATCTGTATTGTCGGCCAAAAAATTTAAACCGGCAGCTGATTGGACCAACGCGTCACGTGGGTCTGGCTTCTCCCGAATTTCAAAACCGACCTTAATGGCAGCTTCGTTCGGAATACGATCTCATATTTTACGAAAATAGGTGCAGTTGCTGAATCTGTCTTCATTTGAGATCGACAAAGGTCAGTTTAAAAGATTTTCGTCAGATGTTGAGAGGCGTTCGTCACGCTCATCCCGCTCGTCATTCCCGGGTTAGCGCTCCACCAATCAGATTGGTCATTGAGTCCGACTGCCCACTGGCCGATTCAACAAGTCAAATCGGCCAAAATAAAGGCCGACGGCTCCTCCGACTGATGACGGCACGGAACACACCGAACAGACTCGAGTCACTGACCTCGCCAGACGGTCCGACGGCCAATTATTGGGTTGGTGTGTCAGCGCCTTAACGCACATCCTGGACTTTATACCTGTATATTGCACAAACTACATATCCTGAACTTTTGCACCTTCCTCAACATCTGTGCACATCCTGCACTAAACCACACCGCCTTCCGCCGTTATACATATTTGTTTATTTATGTCATTGTTTCTTTTTATTGTTTATTTCAAACTTTTCTTGGAGTCCTGCGCTGACAACTTTAGCTGCTCTTACAATAACAATAAAGATCAATAAATAGAAACAATAAGACACAGATTAATAAATAGGACCAATTAAACAGAGTCAATACATAGAGAAGAATGAAAACAACAGTAATCCACAATTAAGCAAAGTGTGAATTGAATCAATGAGAGCCACAGGCCACATAAACGGACCACTATGATATTATTGCACAGCCCGTCGGCCTCAGGAAGCATTATCGTTTAACATTTTGATTGATGTAGGCACAAATGAGTTTTTAAACCGGTTTAGCCAAACTCCCTGTGGCTGTCTGTGTACAGACTGCTCGTAGGTTGGCTGAAGGAAGAGGGGTTTTCAGTCCTCCCCATCACCTTCATGGCAAACAAGCACGTTTAGATTTGAGCTGAGCAGAGAGATTACAAAACCATGCTGATATACACGTTTATGTACTGTATGCACCACCCACCAATACAGACTCTTAGTCTATGTTATATTAGATTAGTCTGCTTCCTCTCCTCTTTTCATAAAGATAATAAGATCTTGACTTCCAGACCACATTGCTCTCTCTCTCTCTCTCTCTCTCTATCTCTCCCTCTATCTCTATCTCTCTCTCTCTCTCTCTCTCTCTCTCTCTCTCTCTGTGTCTCTCTCTCTCTCTCTCTCTCTCTCTCTCCCCCTCCCCCCTCCTCTCTCTCTCTCTCTCAGGGCGATGTCCCAGGGTGTGGATGTATCCGGCCTGTTCAGTGAGATGGTCAAAGCATGTGCCACAGTAGACGTAGTCCAGAAGAAACTGGTCTATGTCTTCTTGTGTTCCTATGCCACTTTAAACCCCGAGCTGTCTCTGCTGGTCATCAACACGCTGAGGAAAGACTGTCAGGATCCGAACCCCATGGTCCGCAGCCTGGCCCTGAGGAACATGACCAACCTCAGGTGAAGTGCTCCACACATCAACCTAGTAGTAGTAGTTTATTCAGTCATCATTAAAAAAGAAAAAAAAAAAATTGTATACATATCACAATGTAAACAGTGACTGAAAGGATCAGGCTGAAGCAAAAGCTTATATATGCCTAAAAAAGTATGGAAGTGATTTTAAATTAGCCCTGAACATTATCTGCATTATTTTATAATAAATGCAGATGTTCAGGGCTAATGTAAAATCCAGAGGTGGGAGTAAGTCACACATGTGCAAGTCTGAAGTCTTAACCTTCAAGTCGCAAGCAAGTCTCAAGTCACTGTGGTGAGAATCAAGCAAATCAAGTCGAGTCACTGCTATAAATCAAGCAAGTCACAAGTCAAGTCATACAAAAAATCGCCGTCAACGTTGGCTAAAAGACGCATTCACGTGACGTTACCTTTGTTTGTGTTGCTTGAAATGACAGATAAAGTTGCATGTTGTGTTTATCGTGTCCGTAATTTTGGAGTTGCAATCCTTGCACACAGCTATTCTTTTTTTTTTTTTCATCGAGCATCGACTACAAACTCATTAAATCCGATTTTCACTGTTTGGGGCATAATCCCTTCCATGACAGCTGCCTCCTACGTTTGCCTCTGCTGGTCTGCCGCGCTCTGGAAGGTTGCCTAGCAACTAGGGGTGTGCAAAAAATTCGAGTTCCAGTAGCTTACAGACATCACACACAACATACACATACATTATAAACAGGATGTTAAAATAACAAATAACAAACAAATCCACATGAATAATATGGACAATAAAAGATACTAAATAAACTAAATAAAAAATCCATATGAATGTACTAAGGGATGTATAAGATATATATATATATATATATACATACATACATACATACATACATACATGGGAAAAGTAATTACATTTACATACTGAATCGTTTTTGAATCGAAAATCGATACAGAATTGTATCTTGAGCCTAAAAATCGGAATCGAATCGTGACATTTTCTGAATCGTGCACCCCTACTAGCAACATTGCAAGGTGGCGCGTGTAGCACAAAGATGTTCCAAAAACAAAACGTAACTTCTCGACACCTTGAAAAAAGGAATACGGCCTGGCTGAAGTCATAGTCAAGTCGAGTCATTTCTCAATGTTAGTCAAGCAAGTCTCAAGTCCTCAAATTGGCGACTTGAGTCAGACTCGAGTCAAGTCGTGCGACCTGAGTCCCCCACATCTGGTACTCGGTACAAGCCGTCTTATCCACCTTGTGACTGCTGGAATGGTTTGGTTTTTTTAACTGTGTGTGTGTGTGCGCGCCCCAGGTTACCCAGTCTGGTGGAGTATGTGGAGCAGCCTCTGACAGCAGGACTGAAGGACAGAGCAGCTTGTGTACGACGAGTGGCTGTACTCGGCTGGGCCAAACTACACAATCTCCAACCCAACTCTGAGATAGGTATGGTGGATGGAGGACTTTCTTGTTTTTTTGTTTATCTTACCCATCGTCATTCAGACAGTTTTGTACGGTGGCCGACACGGGCAAACGCACAGGAACTCTTAAAAAAAAAAAAAACACATGCAAATAGACAAAACACAAGCAAATCAAGAAGATATCTTAATTAATTTGGCTACACACACGCAGCATTTAGCAAACGCACTGCAGATACACACAACACAACCAAATACACAAACGCGCTGCAAATACAGAAACGATGCAAAAAGAAAAGCACACAAACCACGAAAACAAATGCAACAAAAAAACGCTGCATTGATTTTGATCCCTTTTTAAAAATTGAACCAATGTGAGTCCGACCATGTCATGAGTGCAATGATTTTTTTTTTAAGATAATTTTTTCGGGCATTTTAGGCCTTTATTTGACAGGACAGCTGAAGACATGAAAGGGGAGAGAGAGGGGGAACGACACACAGCAAAGGCCCGCAAGTCGGAGTCGAACCTGGGCCTGCTGCATCGAGGAGCAAACCTCCACACATGGGCGCCCGCTCCACCAACTGAGCTATCCGGGCGCCCAGTTCAGTCAATGTTGAAGTGAACATGCCTGAATATGGTTTCAGGCTCTTTGTGTATATGCATCCACACCATGTCCACAAAGCTCTTGGCCATGATTGTTCCAGATGCTGCAGTGGTGAACGAGCTGTACACCCTCCTGAGGGACCCAGACCCGGTGGTGATGGTGAACTGCCTCCGAGCTCTGGAGGAGATCCTGAAGGAGGAGGGAGGAGTCGCTATTAATAAACCCATCACCCATCACCTCCTCAAACGGTTAGAGCATCAGAGCACCACGTCACACAATGGAATCTGTTTAAACAACAAAGTCTGTTTAAGTTGAGTTATTTGTCTGGACAGCGTTGAATTTGAGAGAAAGGATGCATGGCGGCATTCGCGTAACTGACAGAGGCAGCTGAAGCCATTTTTTTGGCTCTTTTTAATTTTAGCACAGATCTAGTCCATATCGACGACGATTCAGTTAGGGGATTGCTCCGGTGCCGCCGGAAGATCCTCCGGATGTCCCTCATTTTCGGCCGGATGTCCATCACCTTCCACTTTCTTTGTGTTGGTATTATTCTAAACTGCCGTGGATTTATGAGTACTATGGTTAACTGCTCCTCAGATCTCTGCAGGGTAAATCCAGACAGCTAGCTAGACTATCTGTCCAATCTGACTTTTCTGTCGCACGCCAACTTTTTAAAAGTACACATGTTCCACCAAAACAAGTTCCTTCCCGAGGCTATTTTGCAGAGGCGCCGTTATTGCGTCGATTGTGATTGGTTTAAAGAAATGCCAATAATCCAGAGCACCTTGCTGCGTGGACTAGCCAGACCCTCCTCCGCAGCGCTGTGGAGGAAGGTCTGGCAATGCGAGACTAGCACAGACCCAAATTTCTGCCAAATTGCAGGAGCTATGATCTTGTACCTTTGTGATTTGTTAGGCTTGCTATTTTATATGTGTGTGTGTGTGTGTGTGTCTTCCCAGGTTGAAGGAGTCTGATGTTTGGGGTCAGTGTGAGGTGCTGAGGATCCTCCAGCGCTACCGGCCTCAGTCAGAGGACGAGCTGTTTGACATCCTGTCCTTGCTGGATGCCTCCCTGGTCAGCCCCCACCCCCCGGTCATGGCGGCTACCCTCAGCCTCTTCCTCAGCCTCTGCTCCGGCCTGCCTGCTGTCAATCTGGCGGCGCTGGAGCGAGTGCGCGCGCCCCTGCTGGCCGCCTGCGGCAGCGTATCCAGGGAGATGAGGTTCACCGCCCTCTGCCACATACAGGTCGGTGTGAATGATTCAGGTTAGGAGGTAGAGGCTGTGAAATAAAAGCCAGGGTTCAACAATAAGGGTTGCCCGATGGATTTGAATGTGCTGTTGGCCAATCAAGAATTGAGTTGGTGCTTGACGTTTTTTTCGGGGCATTTCTGCCTTTATTAGATAGGAAAGCTGAGATATGAAAGGGGAGAGAGAGGGGGAGGACATGCAGGAAAACTGTCACAGGTCGGACTCGAACCCTGGACCTTCTGCGTCAAGGAATAAACCTCTGCATATGTGCGCCCGCTCTACCAACTGTGTTAACCGGCCATGTGCTTGACGCTTTTGACGGGTTTTTTATATTTTTTTTTACACTTTAGATGCTATTAATGTTTTTGTCTTTTTTTTTTGTCTGATTTTTTTTTTTGCGCTTCAATCCTTTTTATGACTTTTTCCGATGCTTTTGATGATGTTGTTTTTTCAAATTTTGACATTTTTTTCAATTTTCTTTTTTACTTTTTGATGGGGGGGTTTTTCTACGTTTTTTAAAAACCTTTTATCAAACGTTCTTTTTCGAAGTTTTTTCTTCTTCAAAAAAAAACAATTTTGTATAGATGCCAGTAAAACTGAACTGTGACTTTGGGCAAGTAGAATTTTTTTTCACTTGCCAGACCGGACATAGGAAAAAAACAAAAAAAAAAACACGTAACGTTGAACCCTGAAAAGTATTAGAGAATGTGATGGTAATGCAGCTTTTGATACTGTAGACTTCTACTGTCTCAAGGTTCAGACAAAGAAGGAAGGGTCGACAGACAGAACACGTCACGGTTTCTTAGCCGGCCTGCATTTCGTGGTTGTAAAACAAACTCTCCACCCCAATTACATTTTCCATTTAATCCTATTGTACCAATCCAAAGACAAAAGGGAAGTGATGGGACGGTCAACTAGAGATGCAAACTGGCGTAAACGCACCTCCCCCGCTGATTTTGAAGTATTTCAAGTTTCAGGTTTATTTCATTTATATTGCACTTTAAAAGCAAGCAAGTTTGCACCAAAGTGCTTCCCAAAAGCCAAAAAAAAACCATATGTAAACAAGCATAACACACATAGATATGCATATATAAATACAGTAGATGTGGTTGAAATATAAGAAGATTTTTTTTGTAAAGATAATTTTTTGGGGCTTTTCCGCCTTTAATGGACAGGACGGGAGAGAGAGAGAGAGAGAGAGGGGGAAGACATGCAGGAAATCGTCACAGGTCGGAGTCGAACCCTGGACCTCTGCGTCGAGGCATAAACCTCTAAATATATGTGCGCTGTTAGAATAATTATATTATCAAGAATAGACAGAACCACTGAAATAGTCAAAGTTCATTTTTACTTGTGAACATAACAAGGAGACAGTTACAGTACTCACAGCATGAGTACAGAAGTGACTCACGTAAGCCTCAAACAGTAGCTTATTTATGTGTGAAATACACTCATAACAGAATTTGATGTCGTCAGTTGTCTATCTTGTCAGTTTAGATGTCGTCTCCTCTATCTGGTCAGACTCGATGGCGTCCCCTTTATCTGGTTAGAGAGACGCATGTTCTGTCCTCGGTTCCCAGACAAGATAGCCAATGACTCCATGTTGTCTTGTGGGGGCAAGTAGTGTTATGGTTTCTTACTGTGCAAATAGTTTAATTTAACAGACAGAGGAAGAAAAGAAGAGTTGTTGTTATAGTTATTTTTTCCTCTAACATGCGCCTGCTCTACCCACTGAGCCTGCCCGTCCACAAATATAAGAAGATTTAAATAGAAACAAGTTGAAACCCATTAAAGGTCCAATGTGTAGGAATTTCTCCCATCTAGCGTTGCGATCATACTGTATATCGCAGTCAAGTCTCTCGCGCCACGCAGTTCAAAGTACGTATTACAGCTACGGTAGCTTTCACGCTTCAAAAAGCCGGTCTCTTGCTCTTTTCAATATCCTTTTTCTTTTTCTGGGGCGAAGAAGAAGACTCCTGTTCCTGAAATTTGGATTTTGAATACGTGTGCATGTTTCCTTCTTCAAACTTGCCGGGGCCGGGAAGCGACGATACCCATTAGCAGCACGCGAAAACGCGAAAGGCGGAGCAGTATGTCCTGTATGTCCCTTACCGGCTAACATATTTCAAGATTGCTCATGAATACGGAGCGTCTACCCCAGTTCATGTGAATGCAAATGTAAAATTTCAAGTCAAAAGGAATACTTAGAATTGATGGCGGTGGTAAATATTCATGAAAAAGGACAAGTTTGTGAACGGGCAACACAGATTTTGATAATGAACAACTAAACACGTTACACACTGGACCTTTAAATACAGGTTAAAACAGGAAATACAGGGGAAACAATGTAAATGTGTTTTGTTGAATGTAGTTTTAACAGCTAGCACCTAGGCGCCGTCCAGTGTGATGTGGGTTTTTGATGTGTTCCGGGACTTTTTCTCTCCCCCTGACCTGCCAGAACGGAATAGGAAATCAACAAATGTCATCTCGTGACTCCCTGAAATGATCTTGCGACGCCCACGGCGTTAGAGTACTAGTTACTGGCAAAAGTATCGGCGTTACTGGAACGTCCCTGAAAGACAACATAAAATAGTTTAAGGCTGCTTTAGAAAATATAAGTCTGAGCACATCTTTGTAGATCCTCAGGAAGACTTTTCCAGCGACTAACTTCATATTAGTCTGTCTGAAAACCTAACGTAAGTAGGATTGGGCATCGAGAACCGATTCCTACTTGGAATCGTTTAAAAAATTATAGTAGAATAGTTTCTTTATTGGAATCGTTTGGACTCGTTTAGAGGATTTGGTTTCAAAACCGATCATCGCTTTCCAACTTAACATGTGCATATTTTGGTTTCTGAAGCGGCCAGGCGCTTGTTGTGTTGCAGCCTTGGAGTGCTCTAGTGTGGCTTTATTATTTTACATTGAAAAAAGCCCTGTAAAACTTCAAACCACCATTGAATCAAAATTAAACTTTCCTCTTATTTGTGAAAATAAGCATGTGACCTGTTTCAACTCCACCCCTCAAAGAATCGGAATCGAGAATCGATGAGAACCGGAATAGAAAGGAAGAATCGGAATTGGAATCAGAATCGTTAAAATCCAAACGATGCCCAACCCTAGACATAAGCATTTCTTATTGGTTCCACCCCTGGTACACTTGTAGCCGGAAACAATTACTGTAAATTGTATCAGTTATTATTATTTATCATGAATGCTCTTTTTCATTCTTTGATAGACAACAGTAAAACCTTATTTTGGAAAATGATATATGAATCAATTCAATTCAATTCAATTCAATTTTATTTATAGTATCAAATCATAACAAGAGATATCTCGAGACACTTTACAGATAGAGTAGGTCTAGACCAAACTCTGTACTTTACGAAGCCCCAACTATTACAGTGGTTGCCTCAAGAGCAAGCATTAGCAGTAGCTATTGCGACAGTGGCAAGGAAAAACTCCCTTTTTTTGTTAGGAAGAAACCTCGGACAGACCCAGACTCTTGGTAGGCGGTGTCTGACGGCACCAGTTGGGGGAGTGGTGAATGGTGGCAATAATAGTCATAATAAAGATAGTGAAGCAGTGATCACAATGGTAGTCATAGTAGTTCATGTCATAGTAGGGCACAGCAGGGCGTTACGGGGTGTAGTGTGGCACAGCAGCCTGGGTGGACGCGGTTGGACGCGGCAGGACGCAGTCGGACACTGCGGGGAAACGCAGAGCGTAGCAGGGTGTAGTAAGTCCATAGTGTCAGCTGCACCCAGGACCCCGGTGTAGGTGCCACCCAATTCCAAGGCGATGTTCTGGGTGAAGAAGAAGCAAAGGGACTCCGGGGAGAAAACTCCCCAGAGCTAGGTTAGTAACAGGCATTTCTGGGACTAAGATGCACACAAAAGGAGACAAGTGAAAAGAGAGAAGAGGGAGCGGCTCATTGTGTCCTTGGAAGGAGCTTCCCACAGCAGTCTAGAGTTATAATAGCATAACTAAGAGAGGCAGGCTAAAGAGAGGGGCCCTGGACCGGGCTCGTACTCTCCCCTGCCGGAACGGGCTTGTACTTCCTGCCTCCCTCTACTCTACTCTACTATGCTGCAACTCCTCACTCCCTAACTATAAGCTTTATCAAAGATGATGGTTTTCAGTTTATTCTTAAATGTGGCGACGGTGTCAGCCCCCCGAACCCAAGTTGGGAGCTGGTTCCACAGGAGAGGAGCCTGGTAGCTGAAGGCTCTGGCTCCGATTCTACTTTTAGAGACTCTAGGAACCACAAGTAGCTCTGAGTTCTGGGAGCGCAGTGCTCTAGTGGGACAATAAGGTACTAAAAGCTCTTCTATGTATGATGGTGCTTGACCATTTAGTGCTTTGTAGGTCAGGAGAAGGATTTTAAATTCAATCCTGGATTTTACAGGAAGCCAATGCAGAGAAGCTAATACAGGAGAAATGTGATCTCTTTTGTTAGTTCTTGTCAGAACACGTGCTGCAGCATTCTGGATCAGCTGGAGGGTCTTGAGGGACTTATTTGAGCAGCCTGATAGTAAAGAATTACAGTAGTCCAGCCGGGAAGTTACGAATGCATGGACTAGTTTTTCAGCATCGTTTTGAGACAGGATGTTCCTGATTTTGGCAATGTTACGAAGATGGAAAAAGGCTGTTCTTGAGGTTTGTTTTAAGTGGGCGTTAAAGGATAGATCCTGGTCAAAAATGACTCCTAGATTTCTGACAGTAGTGCTGGAGGCCAGGGCAATACCATCTAGGGTAGCTATATATTTAGATAATGAAGTTCGGTGGTGCTTGGGTCCCAGCACAATAACTTCCGTTTTGTTTGAGTTCAACATCAGAAAATTGTGGGTCATCCAGGATTTTATATCTTTAATGCACGCTTGAAGTTTAGCAAACTGACCGCTTTCGTCTGGCTTGATTGACAGATATAATTGGGTGTCGTCTGCGTAACAGTGAAAGTTAATTGAGTGTTTCCTAATAATATTGCCTAGAGGAAGCATATATAAAGAGAATAGAATTGGTCCAAGCACTGAGCCTTGAGGAACGCCATGGCTAACTTTAGCGTATTTGGATGGTTTATCGTTAATATTAACAAATTGGGATCGCTCAGAAAAATAGGACTTAAACCAGCTTAGTGCGATTCCTTTAATGCCAACTAAATGTTCCAGTCTCTGTAAGAGGATGGTATGGTCAATAGTGTCGAATGCAGCACTAAGATCTAATAAGACAAGTACGGAGACAAGTCCTTTGTCAGCAGCAGTTAGAAGGTCGTTAGTGATTTTCACCAGTGCCGTCTCTGTGCTATGATGCATTCTAAATCCTGACTGAAAGTCTTCAAATAGACTATTTCTATGCAGAAAGTCACACAATTGATTAGCGACTACCTTCTCAAGGATTTTGGAGAGAAACGGGAGGTTAGATATAGGTCTATAGTTGGCTAAGACCTCAGGGTCGAGGGTGGGTTTTTTCAGAATAGGTTTTATCACAGCTACTTTAAAAGACTGCGGTACGTGACCCGTTAATAAGGACATATTGATCGTATCTAGTAATGTGGTGTTGACCACGGGTAGTGCTTCTTTAAGTAGCTTCGTTGGAATGGGGTCTAAGAGACAGGTAGTTGGCTTAGCTGAAGAGACCCTTAACATTAATTGTTGGAGGTCTAAAGGATAAAAGCCGTCTAAATAAGTATCAGGTCTTATCGTTCTCTCTAGCCCTCCTGCGCCCAATGGTGAGTCGTTGGAAGCTGTGGGCAGAAGGTGATGAATTTTTTCTCTAATTGTTATAATTTTATCATTAAAAAAGGTCATGAAGTCATCACTGCTCAGAGCTATAGGAATAGATGGCTCAATAGAGCTGTGACTATCTGTCAGCCTGGCTACAGTGCTGAAAAGAAACCTTGGGTTGTTCTTATTTTCTTCTATTAGTGTTGAGTAATAGTCTGATCTGGCATTTCTGAGGGCCCTCCTATAATTGTTTAGACTATCTTGCCAATCCACACGAGATTCTTCCAGTTTGGTGGAACGCCATTTACTTTCAAGTTTTCGTGAGATTTGTTTTAATTTGCGAGTTTGGGAGTTATACCAAGGTGCTAGTTTCCTTTCCTTCATCACAACTAAATCAAGTGTATTTGTATTAGTTGTGGGGGTTAAATGTGGATGAAGTGTGTGTGTGTGTGTGTGTGTGTGTGTGTGTGTGTGTGTGTGTGTGTGTGTGTGTGTGTGTGTGTGTTCCTGTATCACTTTTGTCCATTTGTTTCTTTGTCAGTGGGAATCTCTTGTCAGATGGATGTGTGAATATATTTTGAGAAATGAGATGGTGTCTTTGTCTTTCTCTAGTTGCTGTTGCGTTCTCTCCCTGGCCTGATGGGGGCGCACTACAAGCGCTTCTTCTGTGGCTATGCTGAGCCGGCCTACATCAAGCAAAGGAAGATGCAGGTGATTGTCCTGTTTGACTGAATGTTGCTTTTCTACACTCAAGTTCTTTTTGTCTTCCAAAATAGCGCATGTGTTTTTTTTTCTACTCTCACCACAGCTGCACAGGCTACAGTTTGCTGATTTTGTAAATTTGTAAAAAAATAAATAAATAAATAAAAAAAAAGTTATGTTGACAGACTACAGTTGAAACAAATGATGCTCCCCTGTTTACCAGACCGTACGTAACCACATCCTCATTTGAAATGCAACAAAAAAGCTTAAAGCAGAGGGAAACTAGATTGATTTCTGTTTGGCAGACAGAATGTAGCTTACAGTTAGGGCTGTCACGGTCATGACATTTTATGATTAACTTCCATACAAATTATTGTGATTAACGATTTCATTTGTCCATTTCTGATCATTTGATGCCACACAGCGGTGCTGTTGTGTTTGGCTTTGCAACTAGACCTAAATTCATGTCGTTAGTTCATGGCTGACCATCGAAAAGATGCAATTGTTAGCAGAGAGTGTCAATTAATCTTCAAATAGTTTGCTGAAACCATGTTTCACCTCTCGCTCTGCTGCACATACACTATAAAAATGTTAAATGAGTCTGTGGTCATGTAGATTTGAATTAATGTATTAAGTAAAATATATTCAATATGATTGTGTTTTTGATTTTGAGGCAAATATTTAATTAAATTTCAAATAAAAATGTTTGGAATAAAATCCAACCATTGTAGTTAAATAAAACATAAGCATTATATTTATCTAATCCCAAATAGAGAGAATATTGAGTTAATTCAAATCAATGTAATCAGGCTAATTTTAATTGAAAAGCACTTCCTGTCAACCTAGTTAGCTAGCAGCTATAATGTTACCCAGCATGCTGTTCGGCTGTGTAAATTTGTAGGCTAAATGTAAAATTATTAGTGTTAGAAATTTTTAAAGTCACAAATAGTTGTGTGCTATGGTGTTTTATCCTATTAAAGAGAGTTAGTTGTGGGTTATTAATTGTCGTTGTAAATTTACAACCATGAGTGAGAAGGGTACGAAGTTAACACGGCTCCCGTTCTTAAGTCACTCGCAGATCAATTCGGCTGTAGCGTTCTCTGCGGTATTACGGTATATGGAAAATTCATATCATGTGGGAAATTAATACCCGTATACTGCCCAGCACTACTACAATGAGTCGAAAGCACAAAAGTGAATTGCTAATAAAATTCTTATTTGAGTATTTGTTAAGTTCTGTACTTTCTGGGCCATAGACTAGTTATTCCTAAGAAAGAATATTTAGATTTAATTCATTGCATTGCTTAAATTCAAATCAATGTGCAGATTAATGTAGATGATTATTACTCAGTTATATATCATTGATATGTAGAATTAAATTAATTTTTATTAGTACTATTTACACATTAGGGAGTTTATCTTTTTCAAATCAAATCAATATTTTTGTTTAGGTTATAATTAATTCTGTACTGTCAAACACACTGCTGCATCTGTAGAGGAGACTCGCGCTACAAATCCAGAGAGCTGTTATCGGCACCTCTCTGTCATCATGTTGCATAGTGAGCAACAAATGTGGCCTCCCACGAGCTGAAACAAAGAGAACCTGCCCAACAGCTCTTTGTTTCCATGATTTTTTTTCTGACAGTGAAACCCTGGGCTGCTGAAGTAGACACTTTATTTACCCAGCTGGAAACACATCAAATGGACTCTTATTTGTTGCCATACATGTACAATGTCATAACATTGGCTTTAAATTCCCTTGATTGTGGAATTAAATAATCGCGGTCAGCTCAAATAATGGTGACCAGGCATGACCCATACTATACATATTACCCATGATATAAACAAATACTTAAATAATAAAAAAATAGAAATGTAGGGACCAGTGATTGCAAAACGTATGCACAGTCATTATTGCACACAGTCTGTTATCACCTCACAGCAGCTTTTAGGCACGTTTCTGTTCTTTGCTAGCAGACGGTGGGGGCGGGACTTAAATGCGCTCTGTCTCTATAGCAGAGATGGCAAAAGTACTCCTCCCGTACTCAAGTAGAAGTAGAGATACTTGTGTTAAAAAATACTCTGGTAAAAGTAGAAGTACTGATTTAACTTATTTACTCAAGTAAAAGTAACAAAGTACAGGCTTGGAAATTTACTTAAAAGTATAAAAGTAAAAGTAGCTTTGCGAATGACAACCATTTTTTATGCAAAGCTACCTGGACCACACAAATGTTACTAGAGTGCAAGCTGAGAAACTTCAGTGGACATGGAAAAAAGGCTCTTTATATGCCATTGCCTACATTTTAAATGGATGTCTGCCAATATGCCTAAAACATCACATATATGATTATTGTGACAGAGACTGGGACTCCAGGTTAATAAGATTCTGACTGAGTAGCTATTTATGAATTCAGTTGTGATTCTGTGAGAATTCACAGATCCAGTTTCTCTTTTCTAATCTTCCCCTTAACATTTAAAGGAATCTACATGTACGTGTGTGTGCTCAAATATGGCTTCTGGAAAGAAAATAAAGGATAAAATATGAATTACTAAACAGACATTAATTAAGAAGTTCCCCATACTTTAAGAGTTGCGCAGCACATTGGCCAGGAGTCATTCTTGGTGCCCACTATCTCAAACATCTCTCTCAGATAAGGCCAAGGATGTCTTGCTGCTTGTCTGCTGATTTCTTCATTTTCAATCATGTCGCCATCCATACTACTATGTGCTAACGTTACCACCATCAAGCCGCAATGATTTGCCGCGAATGAATGCAGAATGCCACCGAATCTGTCGTGTCGTCTTGTAGTGGTGCGTCAAGTGCAACGTACAGTATATTCCCATCCAATTAGATTAATGTGGTATTGATGATGCGAAAATAACGGTAACTCCAGTGAAATTATTTGAAACTTGTTAGTAAGGACTAAATTAGGACTGTATTTAAAGCTGTGTCTGGTTTCCAACTTCGCCCCAGGTGTGTCTGTTAAAACACGGACGGAGACAACTTCTCTATTTTGATGCTTTATTAAGATCAAGCAACGTGCAACCTAGGTAACAGGTGAAGAACACAAACAACAAAATCACTAGCTAACTTACTTTAAATTTGCAAGAACTATAGACCAATACAACAACAGGCTTAAATGAACTGACAACATAAGTTTTACGACTTACAGTTCTTAAGGAGGCACACACACGGTGAGGCGCGTGTCTGTGCTATTCTCCGACATGACGACCTCTTGTACAAAACTAAAGTAACGAGCCAATTTTGTAAAATGTAAGGAGTAGAAAGTACCGATATACATGTTAAAATGTAAGGAGTAAAAGTAAAAAGTCGCCACAAAAAAATATAGTAAAGTAAAAATATCTGAAAAATCTACTTGAGTACAGTAACGAAGTATTTGTACTTCGTTACTTCCCATCTCTGCTCTATAGCAATATTCAATCCAGGAATACTTTTCATTTAGCACCCTTTTATGACTGTGTTTAATCAATTGTTGTCATACGTTGTTGTTTTATTTTTATTTTATTTCTCCCCTTTCCAGAATGCACCCTCACAAATGCATACTCAAACTTCTAACACAGGGGTGGTCCTGTACATCCTGTTAGGCCACTTGTTCGGCAATGACATTTTCCTAACTGGAACTGCAGTGCAATTCTAAGTGGCTGGTGTACCCCCTTTAGCATGCAATGATATTTGCACAGATTCAACCCTGTACTGCCAGAAGCTACTTTAATAATAGTAAAGCCAGTACTGTTGTGTTTGCAGGTGCTGGTGGAGCTGGTGAATGATGAGAATGTAGCAATGCTACTGGATGAGCTGAAAGGATACTGCACTGATGTCAACGCTGACACTGCCCAGGCTGCAATCTCAGCTATAGGTAAACACACACACACACAATCATAACGTCATGGGTCAGTGTCTTGTTTGCCAGACAAACACTTCCAGGCAGTCACTTTTTTTATATGCTGTTTTTCTTCTAGCTCACAGTAACACACCCTTATACTCCCAAACATCTACTGTAATATCATGTTTTGTACTAATAGGATGACTCATTTTTATCCTCCCCTGTGTTTAACACCAGTAAAGCTCAGGCAGATTATGAGTCAGACTACATGTTTCTACGGCAATATGATCTGGCTCTGTTCCCTCCAAATGGTGCTTGTCGATTCATAACCATAACTAGAGGATGATAAGGAAAACAGTCAGCACCCTCAGATGTGACACAGTCTGGTATTTTCAATTGCAAATGAGTAGTCAATAGCTTGAACGATGATGTCATAAATCATGTGAAAACACGCCATTGTAGGACTTCTACGATGCCAAATTGCAAAGTGTTTGTGTTTTCGTGAAACAGCATTGACGTGGCGAGGCGGGAAATTTGCATGTTTCCGTATCATGACCTTTATTTCAACTGAGGATGCCCTAATTTACTGTGTCAACGAGCAAGAGCAATAAATAAAACACACAAACAAGCATAATTATTATTAACACTGAGCTAGAAAGGATTGAAGGGATAAAAAAAGATAATTCAGCTAAAGCAGTGACAATGAGAGGTGTAAAATTCACACAGGAAACTCTTGTAACTTCACTTTACGTTGTTCATTCTGACTGAAACTTCACATGCATCATAAGAGTCCAGGCCTGGAGACATCTACAGGTTCGTATAGAGAGCCGAAGTCCCGCCCCTTCCGGTGGACCTCATGGGACCTTAATTCGGAAAAAATATGAACGGTAGTGAACGGGGAGAGGCAAATAATTTTTTGATCCCGTTTGAATTGAGCCATGGATTACAAATATGATGTTCGTCAATTTAAAAGATAACTTTTCAACCGAAGAAAGTCTCAGTTAGCCGTAGGTTTGTCATATCACCACTTAGTTTAGTGTGAAACCGCTCAGTGAACTACATCTCTCGTCTCACACAATTTACATCACCTAGCTTCGGTTGAAAAATTATTAAATTAAATTATCTTTTAAATTGACGAACATCATATTTGTAATCCATGGCTCAATTCAAACGGGATTAAAAAAAATTATTATTAGTGCTGTCAAACGATTAAAATATTTAATCGCGATTAATCGCATTAATGTCGCAATTAATCGCACATTTTTCTCTATTCTAAATGTCCCTTGATTTCTTTTTGTCCCATTATTTTCCCATATATAACATTTATATATATATATATATATATATATATATATATATATATATATATATATATATAACATTATATATATATATATATATATATATATATATTATATATATATATATATATATATATATATATATAATTTATATATATATATATAAAAAAATGAGCACCTTGTTCAACTGTATTTGTAAAAAAAAAAAAGGAGCACAAAACGGCGAAAACAACCACTGGATGGGAAAAGGGTATTTTACAATAACTTTGAATGCACCTCGAGGCTGGCGAGGCTGAGTCTGTGTTTTCAGACAACGGCAGCTACAGTCTGGAGTTAGAATCCTCTACAGTGAAATACAGTCACACTTTACACCGTTTAGCTGTCAGCATTTTAACCGTATTTACTCTAGCTGCTAGCTAACAGTAGGCTAACGTTAGCTGCTGCTAAGTGTAGTGTTGACTAGCGTCCCGTGCGGCGATGTTTCAGTTCTCTCTAACGTCCGTTTTCGGAGCGTCAGAGAGAAGCGCAGACATTTAAGTGGCACCTAAATAAGGCACCAAAATCTGCGTTGCTATTCGGTCCGGTAGATAGCGGTCTTTAAAGCACCGGTGCCGTATTAGCACTTCCTCCCAAACCCTCCCCCCCCCCCCCCCCAAATAAAAACTCTTCGGATCTACACGATTCACGTGGATGACATTTTCCCATTCAAAACGGCAATTTTTGCCGAAAAGCGAAAGGTATGTACTACTCTTTGGCCGGCCCGCAAGCCCAAACAAGTGTGTCTGGTGTTTTGTTTCCGGTCTAGCTAGATCCGGTGTGGTGTTGTAGTTTTTCTAACGTTACTAGTTGTTTCAACAGCATGTGAAAAAAACTACAAAGTTTGCTAGGCCAAAAAGAACATTAATCTCGCGATAAAAAAATTGACGGCGCTAAAATGGGTTTGCGTTAACGCCGTTAATAATGCGTTTAACTAACAGAACTAATAATTATTATCTCTCCATTGACTCCCATTCATATTTTTTTTCGAAAGACAGGTCCCATTGGCCGAAAGTAGAAGGGCGTGACTTTGGCTCTCTATTGACTCATGGTCATAGCGCCACCTACTGAAAACAGGAAGTCAGCCTTAAGTGACAAACATCATCCAATTCACATGAAATTTACATGGTGTGGTCTACACATGATGAACAGCAACATGACATATAATTAGTGTGTGTTCTCTAGTGACACAACGAAACAGGAAGTGTTACCGTCAACCGGCTTCCCGCTATTGCCCCCAACGACGTGCTGGGAGGGCCCGTTCATCGCCGCTTGCAGCTTTAATTTGAATTTAGAACAAGTCTTTGGGATTCTAAAAACATAGGGGTTTTAAGGCAGAATATGAATACGTGTTACGTTTAGAGTGCTAAAGAAATTACATTTTTAAGACCTTATCACTTTCTATGTCTTACTCATGTGTGTGTTCTCCTGTGTGGGTTGGGTGCAGGTCGTATTGGACGGAGCTACAGCGACCGATGTCTGGAGATCCTTACTGGGCTGCTCGGGCTCAAACAGGAGCACATCACTTCTGGTAAAACTTGTTTCCCTGAACACTTTGCATACATGTACTTACTACATGCCAGTGTGCAGCTGCATTTGTTTTGATAGTCAGTTGGCACCTGTTTTTCCACATTCTTTCTCCACAACAACCATCCCTCTGACTCTCTGTCTCCCTCTCCCCCACCTCCCCCTCCACTACCCTCAGCGGTGGTGCAAACAATGCGTGACCTGGTCTGGGTGTGTCCTCAGTGTAGCGACACTGTGTGTTTGGCTCTCGAGGGCTGCGAGGAGACGCTGCAGGATAGCCAGGTCAGACCGAAGCCTCTACACCGTCCACATACTGCTTGGATGTAGAAATGTTACCATGTCTTTAAAATAGTCACATTCTTTACTTAAGTGAAAGTAGTAGTACCCCTAAGATGTAAAAAAAATATATAAATAAATAAATACTGAAAAATGCAAATTCCAGGCCTGGAAAGGTTTTGGAAACATAAAAAGACCCAGAAAGTTTTGGAAAAGTCATGGAATTTTTTATTTTTAACACAGCATTATAATATGTGATTAATAAATGTATTTCACGTCGTCTTAACCTCAATGTTCTATTCGGGGCGCGATATTACGAATCCCACTATGAACAACATAAATTGTCATTCATTTTATTGTTAAACCTCTAAGGGGAAAACTTTAACAAAGATTTTTATTCTTATTGTATAATGTCGACTGACATTTTCAGGAAAACATAGTCATGGAAATTTGCCGAAAAGTATTGGTTAAAATGCGTATGAACCCTGTCCTTTACAGTAAAAATTCTGGATCTAAATCTGAATTAGAATCCACTTTAATGACGTAAGTGTGAACACATACAGGGAATTTGATTCTGGCTTTTTGTCGCTCTCAAAGTATACACACAGAAAAAGACATATACGGCTAAAAACAAGGACAACAAAGCTGAACAAGGTAAACTTAAACATTTTGATACTATGTACAGACATACATTTTTATATAAAATATACATATACACATAAATACACACACACATGGAAACAAACTGCTCTGTAAGGATTGTAAACACTAAGACAATAGGTATGGAGCTAAAAGAGTCTCAATAAAGATAAATACACACACTACATTCACATATGCACACACAGGATTCATACATGCACACACATGATTCATAAATACACACAGGATACACAAATGCGCACAAAATTCACAAATACACACACACAATTTAAAAAGCACAGAAGATTCAGAAATGCATACAAAATTCAGAAATGAACACACAATTCAGAAATGCAAACAACATTTACAAATGCACACAAGATTCAGAAATGCACAGGACAAGATTCAGAAATGTTTTTCTGATGCACACACAAATATATCTTGATTTACAAACTGCTTGCGGTCTGTGAACTTCACTGCATTTGTGTGTGAATTTTGAGACTGCCCTGACTTGGCTCGACCATGGATGTATTAAGAGAACGGGCTCGACACACAAATGCCTTTTTTTAAACAGGGAATGATCTGCAACCAATCAGATATCTCTCTTGTTTTAGCCAACCACAAGAACGCACCCCACGTGGGGGATTGTTTACTTATAAGCCAATCACATGAACGCGTTCACACAGCGCTATATGAATGTGGCGCGGGCTAGCGGTGGAGTCATGAGGGGCTTTCCGACCGGAGGGATTTTTGCAGTTCTTAGAGCCGACAGGAAAAATTTGGGGATATTTTTGGCCTCAGTAGCGTACTCTTTTAGCTCCTACTTCAGAGCACTTCCCTTTTCCTAGGTGTACTTGATTGGTCGAACTTATAAGTCACGCCCACTGCCAACTCGGAACTTGCAGACGGAGCAACAACCAACAACGGGACATTTTTAACAATTTTCATCATCTTATTCATCATTAAATTCACTTCTGACAACATTTTAGGCGAGAAATCAACTACGTAGAGGTCAAATATGGGCCGTTTTACGAAAATTGATGGCTAATTGCAAATTTTGTCCGATTGTGTGTCGGGAGTTCAGCGGCGGGTGCTGCCTGTGTTGCTGCCTCGCCGCCCGGCCTGCCTTCCTTCACAGACCCCGCCCTGCTGGGAGGTATATGGAGCTCTGTCACGGCTGGCAGCCCACGGTACTCCATACCCGCGCAAAGTCACCGTTTTTTTGGGTTAATGGACTACCAAACGCCGCTGCCCTGACAGAGCTCCAGGGCCTGCAGCTGCCCTCTTCCTGCTAAATGGCCGCTGTGTGTGAGTGAGAGCGCGGTCAGCGAGCTTGTTACGCCCGCAATCTCTTACCACAGGTTCCAGTTAATCTCATAATGGATATGTGTGTTGAGTTATTTAAACAAACGATCATGGAAATAAACGCCTCTTGCCCGCGAGTCTCATTGATAGAGCCTGCGGCTGGATGGACTTCTATCAATGAGAGCTAGCTAGCCTCCTCTTAGACCTCTGAAACGAAACCCCTAATGTTCACAAAAATGCATTAAATTGAAATTGGACACGATAGTTAGCTTTATAAGACCTTGGGGTAGCTATTTTATAAGTGACGTGACGAAATTCAAACTGTAAATATACGAAAGGTATGCTGGCAGCTGGCAGCCAGCCAGCTCCGGAGCTCCGCGGAGCCCCAGTCGTCCAATAACCGAGAAACGGTGACTTTCACTGGGTATGGAGTTTGCCTCTTTCTCGTCAGACTGTATGGAGCTCCTAAAGTTGAGCAAAACATTACGTGAATTACTATGAGAATGGATGACTCCACCACCTAGCCCGCGCCATGGATGTATTGGCCCGCGCCCGCACCACATTCATATAGCACTGTGTGAACGCGTTCATGTGATTGGCTTATAAGTAAACAATCCCCCACGTGGGGTGCGTTCTTGTGATTGGCTAAAACAAGGGAGATATCTGATTGGTTGTAGATGATTCCCTGTTTAAAAAAAGGCATTTGTGTGTCGAGCCCAAGGGGGTAATCATAGACGCTGTCGGTACAGGATCCGTTCTGCCTGCACGATCCGTTCTGCACATGCGCAAAATGTTCGCGCATGCGCGGTTGTACGAGGATTTACGACACTGCACGATCTGTTCCAAGCTTCCGGTCGACAGCCAAGCTAACGTTAGTTTAGCTAACAGCTAATTCGGCTAACCGCTAGCTGATTGTAGTGGTCTGCCGTTAGCCTCCACAGGTAAGCTAACTTTAGTTTAGCTAACAGCTAATTCGGCTAACTGCTAGCTGAGACAGCATGTAATAACTTTAAAAGACCCTCAAAATAAAACTTGAAAATAAACGTTGACATATATAACAAACACCTAACATATATAACAGCTGTTATGTCAGTTCTACTTTACTTGTGCTCATTTAAAATACAATCACTCAATACTTGTCTTTATTGTTATTACTGTGAAGTCTTAATTTAGCTGTAGCCTGCTTTTCCCATTACGTATGAGTTAACGTTATTTTAGCCGAATTAGCTGTTAGCTAAACTAACGTTAGCTTCCCGGTGGAGGCTAGCCATAGGCTAGCGTGGAACAGATCGTGCAGGTCGTATCCTTGGTAAAACAGTATTATCTTGCGCATGTGCAGAACGGATCGTGCAGGCAGAACGGATCGTGCAGGCAGAACGGATCGTGTACCGACAGCCTCCACAGGCAAGCTAACGTTAGTTTAGCTAACGGCTCATTCGGCTAACCGCTAGCTGATTGTAGCGGTCTGCCGTTAGCCTCCACAGGCAAGTTAACGTTAGTTTAGCTAACAGCTAATTCGGCTAACCGCTAGCTGATTGTAGCGGTCTGCCGTTAGCCTCCACAGGCAAGCTAACGTTAGTTTAGCTAACAGCTAATTCGGCTAACTGCTAGCTGAGACAGCATGTAATAACTTTAAAAGACCCTCAAAATAAAACTTGAAAATAAACGTTGACATATATAACAAACACCTAACATATATAACAGCTGTTACGTCAGTTCTACTTTACTTGTGCTCATTTAAAATCAATCACTCAATACTTGTCTTTATTGTTATTACTGTGAAGTCTTAATTTAGCTGTAGCCTGCTTTTCCCATTACGTTTGAGTTAACGTTATTTTAGACTGAATCTAGCTGTCAGCTAGCGGTTAGCTGAATTAGCTGTTAGCTAAACTAACGTTAGCTTCCCGGTGGAGGCTAGCCATAGGCTAGCGTGGAACAGATCGTGCAGGTCGTATGGATACGTAAAACAGTATTATCTTGCGCATGTGCAGAACGGATCGTGCAGGCAGAACGGATCGTGTACCGACAGACTGTATATTATACAGTCTATGGGGGTAATGCATGGATGTATTAAGAGAACGGAGTAATGCCGCGTTCTATTTACCTCGGAACTCGGAAGCCGCAACTGGGAATGACGTCGTACCCGAGTTGAATGCGTTCTATTTAAAAGTCGGATTTTCATTGTTTTCATTAGCTCTAGCCCGGTTAGCTATTGTTAGCAACCAGTTGATAACAACGCATTACGCCGTTTTTTGTGCATGCAAACAACGTAACAACATGTCCACAGATAGAAGTTGGACATACCTGTGTGAACGACTGATTTAGTGAGACACAAATAAGACATAAGTTCTTATAACCTTATGTTACTGCAGCTTTCACAACTGTTGATACAGGGAGGTACAGCCATAGATATCTATGGGTACAGCGAGGTACAGCAAGGTAAATAGAACAGAATAAAGAAGTTCTATTTACCTCGCAACTCGGGGTTATAGTTGATTTCTCGCATAAAAACGTATCAGAAGTGAATTTAATAATGAAATAGCCCGACAAACAAGTATAACTTTGCAGTGTCTGAAATATGAGACCTGCTGTCTCGTCTCCAATGTGTTTTTATGGGGTTCGCTCAAACCAATCAGCGTGCAGCTCATCTAAATATTCATGAGCATACCATATTTGAAAGAAAAGCTCTTGTTCCAAATAGAGCCATATTCACAGGGTAGTTAAGGGCCTAATAAAATAGCATTCGGGCAATTTTCAGCCCAACCAATGTTACATACCCTATTAGGAGACCTTAAGGACCAGTGTGAAATACCCTATACACCGATCCGATAATTTAACCCTGACTTTAAAGTGTGTTATTTATGTTCTGTTTTGATTATGAGTGACTTTCAAACAAGATAATAAAAGAATGTTCAATGGCAGGGGTTTCAGGGTCAGAGAACCGGAACGATTGGCAATACCCAAAATAACATTTCATCACTTATAACTAATTTAATACTGTTTATTGATCCCCAGTGTGGAAATTACAATTTACAAATTACAATTTTAAATCACTACACACAGGCCTGAAATACACACACACATGCTCAGGACCTATTCATGCACAAATGGAGAGATGTCAGAGTGAGTGGGCTGCCAGTGCTGGACCTGCGCGGTTGGGGGGGGTAGGTAGGGAGCGGTAGAGGAGGTGAACTGGCATCTCTCCAGCTACCAATCAACACTCTGTACTTTGGTCCGTACTGGGACTTGAACGGGCGATCCTCCGGTTCCCAACCCAACTCCCTACGGGAGTACGGAGCTACTGCCACCCCCAAGTAGCATACATTCAAGTCGAGTACTCTGTTTTTCTGGTCAACTTTTGTACCATTACCGCTACCAGAACCTGGAATTCAGCCTACTTTCTCTCTGTAATAACAAAAAATGAATTTCAGTAGTAAAAATAAGTCCAAACCTATTAATCCTATTTACATTTTGTTATTTATTTAGAACATTTTACACACCAGACAAAATAAAACCCCTCCCTACCTCCCAAACCCGTCTCTACAACCTCAGCCTGTCAGCCTGTCACCGAGCATAGAGAACTGTTTTGTGTGTCTCAGAGGAAGTGCAACCGCGACGTTGAGTGACCGCTTTCGGCTCGCCATTTGCATATTGCAGTAAACGTTGTCTGTGTGGAGTTGACGCGTTCCTGCCTTCCTTTGGTATCATTTTAGCATTTCTTACTCAGTATGTGTGCATGCATGAATATAAATATATACAACTCAATATTTAGAAATAAGTACTGAGTTGCGTATATGAGTAGATTGTGAGAGGGTGCTCACTACACATCCTCTTTTCGCCTCGTAGTGTGAAAACAAAATACTGAAAATGCAGGTTTCAGCCAACAGCAGCACTGTGTTGTGGTTAACCTGCAAAATGTCACTGAAAGAGACTGCAAGTGGCACAGGGCTTCTAACGCGCTGTAATGACCAGATGGTGAGAGGGAACGCTCATTCCTTTTTTAGTTTAGTTTTGGTTTATTTCGATCACATAGATACACATCACATACATAACATAAATGGTAAAAAAACAAAGTGGCACCTTAATTCATACAGTGTCATCTTAACTTGTTTCTAATCAATACTGACCGAAAAAGGTGTGCTTATTACACTTACCCTTTTTACATTCTATTTGATTCATATTTTGTTCTTAGGTCCCTCAGAATCTTATCTTATTAAATGTAGTGGTATTAATTTCCGTATGTTATACAGTCGTGGCCAAAAGTTTTGAGAATTACATAAATATTGGAAATTGGAAAAGTTGCTGCTTAAGTTTTTATAATAGCAATTTGCATATACTCCAGAATGTTATGAACAGTGATCAGATGAATTGCATAGTCCTTCTTTGCCATGAAAATTCCACTGCATTTCATTGCTGTCATTAAAGGACCTGCTGAGATCATTTCAGTAATCGTCTTGTTAACTCAGGTGAGAATGTTGACGAGCACAAGGCTGGAGATCATTATGTCAGGCTGATTGGGTTAGAATGGCAGACTTGACATGTTAAAAGGAGGGTGATGCTTGAAATCATTGTTCTTCCATTGTTAACCATGGTGACCTGCAAAGAAACGCGTGCAGCCATCATTGCGTTGCATAAAAATGGCTTCACAGGCAAGGATATTGTGGCTACTAAGATTGTACCTAAATCAACAATTTATAGGATTATCAAGAACTTCAAGGAAAGAGGTTCAATTCTTGTTAAGAAGGCTTCAGGGCGTCCAAGAAAGTCCAGCAAGCGCCAGGATCGTCTCCTAAAGAGGATTCAGCTGCGGGATTGGAGTGCCACCAGTGCAGAGCTTGCTCAGGAATGGCAGCAGGCAGGTGTGAGCGCATCTGCACGCACAGTGAGGCGAAGACTTTTGGAAGATGGCCTGGTGTCAAGAAGGGCAGCAAAGAAGCCACTTCTCTCCAAAAAAAACATCAGGGACAGATTGATCTTCTGCAGAAAGTATGGTGAATGGACTGCTGAGGACTGGGGCAAAGTCATATTCTCCAATGAAGCCTGTTTCCTATTGTTTGGGGCATCTGGAAAAAGGCTTGTCCGGAGAAGAAAAGGTGAGCGCTACCATCAGTCCTGTATCATGCCAACAGTAAAGCATCCTGAGACCATTCATGTGTGGGGTTGCTTCTCATCCAAGGGAGTGGGCTCACTTACAATTTTGCCCAAAAACACAGCCATGAATAAAGAATGGTACCAAAACACCCTCCAACAGCAACTTCTTCCAACAATCCAACAACAGTTTGGTGAAGAACAATGCATTTTCCAGCACGATGGAGCACCGTGTCATAAGGCAAAAGTGATAACTAAGTGGCTCGAGGACCAAAACGTTGAAATTTTGGGTCCATGGCCTGGAAACTCCCCAGATCTTAATCCCATTGAGAACTTGTGGTCAATCCTCAAGAGGCGGGTGGACAAACAAAAACCCACTAATTCTGACAAACTCCAAGAAGTGATTATGAAAGAATGGGTTGCTATCAGTCAGGATTTGGCCCAGAAGTTGATTGAGAGCATGCCCAGTCGAATTGCAGAGGTCCTGAAAAAGAAGGGCCAACACTGCAAATACTGACTCTTTGCATAAATGTCATGTAATTGTCAATAAAAGCCTTTGAAACGTATAAAGTGCTTGTAATTATATTTCAGTACATCACAGAAACAACTGAAAAAAAGATCTAAAAGTAGTTTAGCAGCAAACTTTGTGAAAACTAATATTTGTGTCATTCTCAAAACTTTTGGCCACGACTGTATACAAATAACTATTAACACACATTACGTGCAGAACATATGAGACAAAACAAAATAAACAAAACAAAATATATTGCCATTCATATACACATTGCCATACATGCCTCAGTTTTATATTTTTTTAGTATCTTCTTTTTTTAATATTATATTTTTTTGAAATCTTTGTAGCTTGTTACACATTTTCATTTCCTCACCTAAAAGATTCCACATGTTTACGGATTTTGCTGATATACATCTCTCTGGAACCATCCTATTTTTTGACTTTATACATTATTTGCATTGTTTTGGACTCCACCAAGTCTCTAAATTGAAGTGTGTGTGAGTTTTTAAATAATCCGTTTGTTGGTTCATGATATTCTGCTCTCTTAATGAGTCTCATTGCTCTCTTTTGTAATGTAAATATAGGATTAGTAATTGTTTTGTATGTGTTTCCCCATATTTCCACACATTAAGTAATATATAGCAATATTAAGGAACAGTACAATATATGTAATGAATTTGAATTCAGCACATCTTTTGTTTGGCGTTAGAAGCCCTGTGCCACTTGCAGTCTCTTTCAGTGACATTTTGCAGGTTAACCACAACACAGTGCTGCTGGTTGGTTGAAAGCTTCACTTCAGTAATTTTTTTTTATCACGCCGTTAATTATATTATATTATATATATATATATATATATATATATATATATATATATATATATATATATATATATATATATATATATATATATATTATATATATATATATATATATATTATTATATTATATTATAATGACCGTTCGCTCACAATCTGCATTTTGCAGGTAATACCCCAACACAGTGCTGCTGTTGTTTGCACTTGAACTTCAGTATTCACGCTTGAGGTTTTTTTTTTTTCCTGGTTCTCCTTCTCCATAAACAACATGAAATCAAGGAGAGGGTTAACTTTTCCTGCTCCAGATTTCCCACCGTGGTCAGAAAGAACAGGGGAGACACTTTGTTTCTCTCACTATGACTCTAGAGTCGGTACTCGCTCCGAAGCTAATCACCGTCACACTCTCACTCGCTCTACCACACTGTATTACACACACACATACACACACACACACATGCCGGCCCTGCTATTAGATCGACGCACAAGTATAAACTTCAGACCACTTACGTAGGCTACGGCGAAAGCTCTGCGTGGAGTCTCCGCAGAACCATAAATCAAGCTTAACGCTCCAATACTCTGTAAGAAGGAAAAATACAAAAGTATTAAAATATCTGCTCTTAATGCAGAATGTTAGAATACTACATATTAGAATATAATTATTGAAGCATTAGGGTGTTCATCACTTTAATGTTGCAGCTGATAAGGTGGGGCTAATTTTGATTACTTTATACACTGCAGGGCAGCTTGGAATAGGATTACATGTAAAGAAAAGATAGATATTTAATTGATGGTTATACTTTGTTATGAACAGATCAACAAACACGGAAGCTGTATTGTTTCCTCCTCCACCACTAGCCTTGCTTCTGATATGTACAGTATATACGGAAACACCACTTACATTTAGTTTAGTTTAACCATGACCTTTGAGACACATTTTCATATGCAAAACTAAGAGAAACCAGATCAAGGTGTGTCAAAGGATTAGATAGCAATGGAAGTACAAGTATGGAAGTCTGTTTTGCTTCCTATTTGCACATAGAAAACTCACTTAAGCTTTCCATAATCTGTGTATGAGTGGAGTTTTTGTCAAAATAACAGGTTGCCATTTATAATAAATGTACAATTGATTCCAGGTGTGAATGATTACTTTTCACGATGGATTTCTTGCTCATAGAAGAAAATGAATGGCAGCTGGTGCCTTAACCCGACTCACTGCGGTCAGTGTGTTTGTGCCTGTGTTAAGTTTGGTGACCTCAGGTATCTGCCTGCATAGCTCTGCCCAATTTGAACGTGTCCTGTGGAGTTTTTACATTCAGCGGTTTTCACCAAAACACACACACACACACACACACACACACACACACACACATATACATATACATGAGGCCTAATAAAAGTGTTGAATGCATTGCCTTTCTCTTAAAACATTGGCAGAGATTTTCCATCATAGCCAAATTTTGTATTTTGCATGATATCTCTTGAACAAAACATTCAACTGCATAAAGGATGATGTCTACCCTTGTGTTTTGATGGTCAACGATTACAATGATACCACACACAACATAAATGAAGGCTTCTAGACAGAAAATGTGTTGTGCACAAAAATCTGGTTTGATTTGCATTGATATGGATCTTATCTCAGTTAGCTATTAGGCTAACTGAGATAAGATCCATATCAATGCAAATCAAACCAGCTATTAGACTAACTGTAATAAAACCATGCCAATCTCTAGGTATGGTGAAGGGGATGTGATGATGTGGGGCTATTTTAATTCCAAAGGCCAAGGGAACTTTATCAGGATGCATAGTATCCTGGATCCATTAAATAACTGGCCTTTAAAAATAAAAATCTGCCTTCCTCTATGGGAATTTAACATAGGGGTATGTATAATTATGGCCCCTGTATTTTAAGGAAGAACATTTATTTATTGATAATACATTATTCATTCACAAAACAAATTGGTGTCCTTAAAAGGTCGGATTTTCCTCATTTTTTTAATTAAGACATTAAGATCAATTTCCAAAAGATGATTTTTTTATTCCTCTTTTTAGTCAACTTGACCATGGGTATGAATACTTATGAGCAGCATTGTGTATATATATATATATATATATATATATATATATATATATATATATATATATATATATATGGATCTGATGGGTCTTCAGTCAGACCTATTGCACCCCCACACTTGATGACAGCATTGGCCTGTTCATGAGCTTGGTCTATGGCCATTGCAGAGAATTTTATTTTATTCCTTTTTTTAGTCAATTTTAGCATTGGTATGAATACTTATGAGCAGCACTGTATATATAAATGTAACTACACGTCGGCGACGCATGTCACTCGGCCGTGGCTTGGTAGCGTTGCATTTCCCCCGACTCATTTCCTGGTTCTCCTTCTCCATAAACAACATGAAATCAAGGAGAGGGTTAACTTGTCCTGCTCCAGATTTCCCACCGTGATCAGAAAGAACAGGGGAGACACTTTGTTTCTCTCACTATGACTCTAGAGTCGGTACTCGCTCCCAAGCTAATCACCGTCACTCTCAGAGTAACACCAAACATCTCAATGGATGTCCTGGGCCTTTTATATACGTAGTAATCCTCTGCTCAGGCCCCGTTTACACGAAGGGAAGACGCAGATATTTTCCTGTGGTTTGGCCTCTCATTTACACGAAAACCCCGTTTTTATCACAGAAAACGATTATTTCTAAAAACTCCGGCCAAAGTGGAGATTTTGGAAAACTTCGTTTGCATGTAAACTGAGACAAACGGAGGTTTAGGCAGCCGAGAGAGAGAAAGAGGAAGTGATTCGTTGCTGTTGTTGCTATTTTCGGGATTGTGATTGGCTAACATGGGCTTGAGCTTCTCGTTACAATGCCACCTACAGGTGTGGCATGCTCTTGACGACATTGACAGCATATATACACGGGTACATGTAAACGAACACTTTTCTGAAAACGTAGAGGTTCTAAATGTCCGTTTATGAAAATAGCCGGCCACGTGTAAATGTAGTCTCATTCTCATTATCCTCCATTAGGGCAGGCAAGCCTTGCTGTGGTTGCTGGCCGTTTATGGGGAGCGAATCTCCAGCGCCCCCTACACGTTGGAGGTGTTCATTGACGGAGTGAGGAGCGAGGCCTCTCTGGGCGTCAAGATGGAGCTGCTGACGACCACCATGAGGCTGTTTTTGTGCCGGCCTGCTGAGACACAAGACATGCTTGGAAGACTGCTGCACTACTGCATAGGTGCGTGTGCGTGTGTGCGTGCATTTGGCGTGTATGTGAAAGAGAAAAAGAGATGACGTTGTTAACACTCTTGTATTTTCCAGAGGAGGAGACGGACATGTGCGTGCGTGACCAGGCGCTTCTCTACTACCGCCTGTTGCATTGTGGGATAGAAGAGACACAAAAGGTCCTCCAGGGTCGGAGGTCAGACCCTTCCCTCGGTGTTCTGATTGGCCGCCCCGCGGAGCCCATCAGCCAGTGGGCATGCAGCTTTAACACTCTGAAGCCTCTGAGGCAGGGCAGCGTGGAGACCGAGTCAGCCAGCAGAGGAAGCCCTGAACATGTGACCTTTGACCCCAAGCCTAACACTGACCTCTCAGACACACTGGACTGTAGCCAAACTGAGACGGTTCTTTCAGGTGAGTGAAGACATTACAATCTTTCTGTCGATTATTTTAAACCGAGGCAAGCCCTGCACCTTCACTACAGGTACAGATTTCAGGTACTTGTACATTACTTGAGGCTTTCTTTATCATGCCACTTTCTACTTCTACTCCGCTACATTTCAGAGAGAAGTACAGTACGTTTTACTCCACTACTCAGACAGCTTTAGTTACTTTACAAATTAATTATTTTTGCGCACAAAACACATGTAGTTTATAAAATACAATGTTTTATTATAAAGTACCCAACAATATACAAGCCTACAAGCAGGGCCGGCTCTAAGCCCTTTGGTTGCCCTAGGCGAGATTGAGTTATGCGCCCCCAGTTATGTTTGACCATTTAACACTTCATTTCCTGCATTCAGGTGAATTTTTATGCACCTATTTCTACCTTTTTCTGAATCAATTTATGCTGGGAATATCTGTATGTAAAGGGAAACATAGATTACAATCCAAATATAAAAACATAATGGAATACTTAGCAGTAAGGCTGTTAAGCATTCTGTATTGCTTTCAACTATTTATTCTCCTTTGGATCAACTTTTCTAATTATATCCGAGTCAGCACACATGTAGCCTAGAGGCATCATTTACTCCTCCCTCCTCTTTTGCTTCTTTTGTTGAGGAAGTAACCTCCTTAAATGTGCATATGACAATTATTCACCTCAATGATACATGAATTCATTTTAATTAATTAATAAACCCCTGGACTTTAATATTTCAGATGTTTGAGCATGTTCAAAACTTTGTGCACATTTAAAATATATCCCATCTGTGTTCTCTGAGATTTGGAGGAGTCTTGATATTTTGAGAAAAATAAAGTGATAATAGGCTATTACAAGAATAAAGTCACATTATTTCAGAAAATAATCTACCTGCACCATAGCCTGCTGTGCATTACGTGATTGCTCTGCTGATACGGTAGATCTCAGACCTCCTGACAGGCACAGAGCCCCGTTTGAGACTCTGGTCTCTGAATGAGACAAAGTTTAGGGAAGTGGCTGTAAGCTGCTCTACATCGGAGGTGGAAACCCGAAACTATAGCAGAAATACACGAAGCACAAACGGGACACATCTGCTGCAGCATGTCGACAGCAGAGCGCGTCCTTTATAAACCTGAAGCTGCACAGACCACGGAAGACGCGCTGCAGCAGCTCCGTGGTCTGAGCTGCTGCTCGTCTCTGTTTTTACAGCGAGAGAGGACACTAAGCGACGCACAGGTCTGCTTCAGAGCTCCGTGTGTTTGAGTCTGACCCATAGACTGGAAACGTCACGGGAACTTCAAACTAAATCATTAGTTTGAAGTTTTCCCCCAATTAGGAAATTATCGACAATAATTATCAATTCAATCTAATAATCAGGTTGACAAGCAAACGTGTGGCTGAGAGGGCGCCCTAGGATGATCATGTTTAATAAACATGTTTTATTTCGCTTGTCATTCTAATTCTATTATTAATGGGAAGTAGACCTAAGGGCAACACGACACCCCCAACACATTTGATGCCCTAGGCAATCATTTAGTTCGCTTATAGCAATCGCCGGCCCTGCCTACAAGTATGGCTGAAATGATTAGCCGATTAAAACCAGAACTGTTTGGATAGTTTCCAGTTTCTAAAATGTATGTTGTAATGTAGGATTTTTTTTCGCACGGAGTACTTTTACCTTTAATACTTTAAGTACATTTTACGGATGATACTTACATCCTTTTACATAAGTAACATTTTCAATGCAGGACTTTTACTTGTATTGAGTATTTGTACTGTGTGGTATTAGCACTTTTAGGTAGGATTGCAAAGATCCAGGACTTAGCCAAAAAATCAACAACTTCTCAGTCCCTCCCCCCATTTCTGCTAAAGCCCAAAACAGTATTTGCAGTGATTGACACGCAGTTTTTCTACTCATGTTCAAAACTTTGTGCACATTTAAAATATATCTCATCTGTGTTCTCTGAGATTTGGAGGAGTCATGATATTTTGAGAAAAATAAAGTGATAATAGGCTAATTCAAGAATAAAGTCACAATATTTCAGAAAATAATCTACCTGCACCATAGTCTGCTGTGCATTACACTCTTGAACAAAATCTTAAGACCGGGGTAAATATTGCAAGTTTTCCGCATTTCGCGCTAGTGGATCATAACCGTGTTGTAAGTACTGCTTCAAAATGCCAAAAGAAGAAACAGGAGCAAGAGACAAAAAATAGAGAGTAGGCAATTTATTGAAAACTGCATTTAAACTTAAAGAGGCTGTTCATCAGCTGATCAAAAGTTTAAGACCATAGCCCAAAAATAAACCCACAACAGAACTAAAAGTGTCAAAAAAGGACTCAGTAGTGAGTAGCCCCACCGTTCTTGTTGATCACTTCAAACACTGGTTTCGGCATGCTTGATGCAACTGTTCCCAGGAGGCTGCTGGGAACGTTGCTCCATGTGGTGAAGATGGCTTCACGAAGGGCATCCACGGTCTGGAACTGACGTCCGTTTTTGTAAACTTCCCTTGCCATCCATCCCCAAATGTTCTCAATGGGATTAAGATCAGGGGAACACGCAGGATGGTCCAAAAGAGCAACGCTATTCTCCTGGAAGAAGTCCTTCATCAGGCGGGCGGTGTGAATTGCAGCGTTGTCCTGTTGAAAGACCCAGTCATTACCGCACAGACGGGGGCCCTCAGTCAAGAGGGATGCCCGCTGCAACATGTCCACATAGCCAGTTGCCGTTTGATGCCCCTGGACAACCTGAAGCTCCATTTTCCCATTGAAGGAAAAAGCACCCCAAATCATGATGGAGCCTCCTCCACTGTGCTGCGTAGAAAACATCTCCGGTGGGATCTCCTTCTCATGCCAGTAACATTGAGAGGCCTTGCTTGTGCAGCTCAACAATCCTGCTACGTTCAAAGAGATAAAGCCTTTTTGCCTTTGCCATCAGGAGATCATGACAGTGTGACTGCCTGAAGAACAATGACACGAAAGCCATATTTTTGTGCAGATTTTACCTTTTTATGCCTATGGTCTTAAACTTTTGATCAGCTGATGAACAGCCTGTTTAAGTTTAACTGCAGTTTTCAATAAATTGCCTACTCTCTATTTTTTGTCTCTTGCTCCTGTTTCTTCTTTTGGCATTTTGAAGCAGTACTTACAACCCGGTTATGATCCACTAGCGCGAAATGCGGAAAACTTGCAATGTTTCCCCCGGTCTTAAGATTTTGTTCAAGAGTGTACGTGATTACTCTGCTGATACGGTAGATCTCAGACCGCCTGACAGGCACAGAGCCCCGTTTGAGACTCTGGTCTACTGCACCTTTAAGTAAAGGATCTGAATACTTTTTCCACCACTGCCGAGGCCTCCTCCCAGCTAGACGTGCTTGGAACAGGGGGCATCCTTACCAGATGCCCGAACCACATCAGCTGGCTTCTTTCGACGCAAAGGAGCAGCGGCTCTACTCCGAGTTCCTCGCGGATGACTGAGCTTCTCACCCTGTCTCTAAGGGAGACGCCAGCCACCCTCCTGAGGAAACCCATTTCAGCCGCTTGCACCCCCGATCTCGTTCTTTCGTGCATGACTAAACGCATTATACATGCACGTAAAAGGATTTTCTAACATGTAAACACGTTGTACGTGTTAGAAAACACTCGTTGAAAACATGTGAAAAGACTGTAAACTGTGTAGTACTGAACTGTGGAGTTAGACAGACGTGTGTCCAGAATCTTTTGGGCGGTCATCAAATTATGGTTCAATGACACACTGTGTCTGAGTCATCTTGAACGCAACCCCTCCCCCCGTACTAAATCAAAACTAGTAGTTATTAGTAATGTTAGAGCACATAGCGTCAGTGTCGTTGCTGCAGGTCAGCTCATTCCCCATTAGCTCTTTCAGTCTAATAAATACATGAACAAACCACTCTCTGGGGCTCAGCCGACCACAGCTGTAAAATCTGCTCTACTTCCGTCCTCCAGTGATCCCTCTGTGAGAGGATGTTATGGATATTATTATTTTTTTTCTGCCTTTAATTATGACAGGACAGCTAGGTGAGAAAGGGGAGAGAGAGAGGGGGAAGACATGCAGGAAATCGTCACAGGTCGGATTCGAACCCTGGACCTCTGCGTCGAGGCATAAACCTCCACGTATATGTGCGCCTGCTCTACCCACTGATCTTTTACTAAATTCCAAGTACCAAACCCACAGTGTGCTAATCCTCTGTTACACATACATGAAAATCACTCACCTTTCGGCGAAATTCGCCGTTTTGAAACCAAAATAGGTGACCTATGTGTTTTTTGTTTTTTTTTTGGGGGGTGAACTGCGAACAAGTTCTCGTGCCAGAAGGGAGCGCGAGTGCAGGATTTAACCAATCATCGAAATTCCACCTACCAATGAAACGACTTCTAGCCAACCAGATGCAAAGCAGGGCGGGTCTTTGCCGAAATGCGGGAGTGCGGTGCCGGTGTGGTCTCCGTGGTAACCATAGACTATGTATATAATGTGGTAACGCGGCTAACGCTAATTTATCTTAAAAAGCAGAAACGTTAGCTAACTACTGCCAAGATATGATTTCACTAGAGACCAGAGAGGTGTTGTAAGACTCATCAAGTGTTGTCATGTGTTGACACTGTCTTACAATGAAACCATATCTTGGCAGTAACATTAGTTAGCTACTCCTTTTTGACATAAATTAGCTAGCTAACGTTAGCGTTAGCAACGGATAGCTACTTTGCAAGCCAATAAAATATAGCCTTGGCAAACAGAATTAAGGTTAATAAAACACGATAACTATGTAACCAGTATTACAAACTTCTTACAAGTGGCTGGATTGTGACATTTTAGTTTTGTTCAGATGAATATGTTGGATGCATAGCTGGACTTTATCCATGCTGGGCTAATGTTAGATTGCTTGGGAAGGATTACGTTGGTCACACACGGAGATATGTAATTCAAACAACGGTATTGTGATTAACACAACTATTAAGGCATGTCTGTAATATACCGGTCGGTCAATAATATAAAATACTGTAGATCAGTGCTTTCCAACCCTTCTGGTCTGAGTTTCCCTCCACAGCCCTGTCATATATACTCACATACCCCGCCCTATCAATTCCCAATGTGGTCACACTATTTATCATATTAAAGTGAATATTGTTACATTTTCATGCAATTGAACTGTAAACATTTAGGTTGGTTTGGTCAGAAATTCTGACCAAACCCACATAAAAGGTCTACTTGAAGTGTGGTTAATGTTTCAAAAGTCATCCATTACTTTTAACTGTTAGCTAAGTCAGTAGGCCACTTTTAGCTATTTTTTTCTACCATTGATTACTTCGCTATATGTTTTAACATATGTGTTGAGCTGTTTTAGCTGATATATTGTTTTAAATCAATCATAATTCAATTATTATTTTTGATTAGTTAAGCTGCTCCACAATCTTTCCAAGTATCCACTGGCTACAGCAGAGATACCCCTTGCTGGGGCATCATGGCAGGTGTTGTGTCAAAGACTGTTTCCCTGTAGATGCGTTTCCTGCTACTTGCGATCTAATTGGAGACAAACAGCCAATCAGAATTGACCTTTTGTGCAGCGCGATTTGAAGCCACTGCAGTGGGCGTGGTTTCCTTGGGGATTTGAATATTTTCTAAATATTTAGCTTTACACTTGGCGACACATTTAGATATAACATTTAGATTTAACATTTAGATATATATTTAAGATTTAGATTTAGATATATTTAGATGTATATTTAAGATTTAGATTTAACATTTAGATATATATTTAAGATTTAGATTTAGATATAATATTTAGATTTAACATTTAATATTTAGATATAAATTTAACATTTAGATTTAGATATAACATTTAGATATAAATTTAACATTTAGATTTAGATATAACATTTAGATTTAACATTTAACATTTAGATATATATTTAAGATTTAGATTTAGATTTAACATTTAGATATAACATTTAGATTTAGATATAATATTTAGATTTAACATTTAACATTTAGATATAATATATATATATATATATATATAATTTCTGTCTCAAATGTGAGGAAAATGCGCTAAATGTGAGGAAAGTGAGCTAAATGTTGAAAATTCATCAGCTAAAAAATTGTAACCGAACTTTTACATTCGGCACCCCATAACATGGACACATATGAATGTACTAATTCTCTTTTTTGATGATGACCTGGCCAAAGTAACAACACATCTAAAAAGTTCAGTAAAAATTGATCCAAAACTTTTTAGTTTTTAAAAATTATGACTTATTATTGTGTAATGTCAGAAGGACTTTAACTGGTTTGCCAGTCAAATTAACTTAACAGGATTTTTTTTACTTTAAGCCCTGCTCATGGCTGAAGTTAAGTTTCTCCAGCTCTCCCCAGGTTGGCAAAAAAATGCATCTCAAAATGCATCAGATTGATGCTCTGAAATATGGAATATTTAACATTTCCTTCTGGGGGGAGCATAGAGAGGTAATATCCTTCTCACCTTTTTCACCCCTGACCCGTTTTCATGCCTGGTTACAAGTTAAAGTCCTGCATTCAAAACTGTACTTAAATAAAAGTACAAAAGTATGAGCATCAAAATATACTTGGTGTATCAAAAGTAAAAGCAATCATTTTGCAGAATGTCCCATTTCATAATTTACTTATTCACTTATATTCATTCTGTTTTTTCACACGTATGTGAACCTCCTGCACACCAAATATAGGATCAATCAATCAGAGCTTGCATCCCCCATCATACACATTATTATTATTATTATTATTATTATTATAAATTGTAGGAACTGACAGGGTTACGTTGCACAGTTGTGGTATTTTGGTCCACTTGGACTGAGAAAATGTTTTTCCCCAAGGCTAATGTCCGTTTCTGGGATTGCAGTGCCATTTATAACCACAAATCTAAATCTCTTCCTCTGGCACTCCTCCTAACTCCCTACCCCCCCTCCCACTTCAACCATATCCTTCTCTCTGTCCACCATTTGGCTCCCTGCTGCCGCATTCTTATCCTCTTTTTCTTTTTTCTCCTTCTTTCCTTTCCTCCCTCCCTGCGTCTTCCCGTTCCTCCTCTCTTCTTCCTTCCTTGTCTTCTCCAGGCTCAGACAGCGGGGGTACAGACTCCTCTGCTGATGTCTTGGCTTCGAGCGTTGCCGCCCCCCTCAGTTTGTCCCTGTTGCCGACTCTCAGCCCGGAGGAGTTTGAGCGTCTTTGGCTGCAGCGACAGCCTTTGCATGCTGAGCAAGGTGATTAAATGGAAGGGGATTGTCTCCTGCCAAAATCTTCCCCCTCTGTTAATGCCAGTCTATACTTCTACTTGATTATGTCTGACTTGAAATCCGTTTCTCGGACTTTGCTCCTTGTTTTGTTGCGGCTAGGTGCTGACAAACTGGAAGAAAAGGAGGATCATATGTGCTTGGAAGAACACATCCAATGCCCTGCGATACCTCACTGTTCACCACAAAGCCTTCAGGCTGCGATGCAGCTGCTCAACATCCAGACACTGGCCTTCACGCCACCGCACACACTTCCCTGGAGAGTCTACCTGTACACACACACCCAGCATGCACACTCTGGGGACACACCCCGCAGCACGCTCATAGTCGGGGAGCTGCTGTACACTGGAGAGGCCAATCAGAGGGTAGGAGTAGTAAACAAAGGCATGGATGATGGAGACGTGGTGGAGGGCAGGGAAGAGGAGCAGGTGAAACAGGGAGAGGAAGCCACAGCTGATGGGCTGAGCGGGAGTGAGTCTGTGAGAAAATATGGAGAGAAGATAATAAAAGTGACTCTTAAGCAGCAACCAAGAGATTACAAAGCTCTCAAGGGGTTTCTCTCCATCCTAAAGACTGTACTGCACACATTGTCCTCAGAGAGAAATTAAATATGCATTACACACACACACACACACACACACACACACACACACACACACACACACACACACATCAATGTACTTACTGTGTTTCTTTAAGAAGATGCCCACTGAGCACACTCATTCCCTAACCATAACTGTAAAATAGGCAAAAATGCCCTCCCTTTGCAAAGGCTTCTCACTCTGAATTATCAGGTTTAAGTTGGACTTGAGAACTTCAAAACCACTTTCGCTTTTCACCTTGCACATTTTAAGTATCGGCTGAAATAAATGATGCAAGAGTGGAGTCTTTACTGGAGTAAAACATGATTTATCAAGACCACATTCAGTTGGTTAACTTCAGCCGAGGGCCATTAATCTCTTCAGTTTGCTGTTTTCTCACAGTCCTAGTAAGTGGATTAAAGAATAGTTTGGGTTAGGTAAGCGTTTGGCCTGATGGGGTCACTCATTGAAGCAAAGTCAACTTCTCTTGTTTCCTCTTGGGACTGAGGTAAAATAATGTTTACAGACAAACATGCCCTGATGGAAGTAACCACCTTACACATTCACAGGCTGTAGAGCTGAGCAAGGGCTCCGGCTGAAAACTTACTGTGGATTTTATTTTTTACAACAGTGAGCTATTGTCAGAGGCTCCCATGCAGATGTCTAGCCTTACCCTACAGGTTTTTGTGTAGAGGTTGTCATGTTAATAGCAGGCTGAAGGTAAATGCAAATACAAACGCATGAACTGACTTAAAATAATAAAACATTTGGATTCCTCCCGCATTGTTGTGAGTGTTTGTCTGTTTCAATAAGTCATAGGTCCGTACGTTGTTATATAGGCCAATGAGTTCCTTTACTAAATGCAATGACTAGGTTGGTTTCTCGGTTTCTCAAGGCGGTGGGAAACCATTCAACAGTGACGACGCACCTGGTTCGTTTAAAAAGCCACGGCCACCTGGTGGCGTGTATTCACGCCCATTCGGCGTGCAGACTTGTGGAAGATCCGTACGGAGGGGATGTGGCAACACTAGACATGGTACTGTCAGCGTCATCTTTTCCTTTCCGGGGATGCCTTTTTATGATTTTATGATATTCCGTTGCTTATACTGTAAGCACAATTCAAGGAGCATAACCCGCTGACGGTCACGGCCAGACGCCGTGCTGAAGCGAACTGGCTGAGGGAGGTGAGTGTGCTGGAAATAAGTTTCTATTTTAACAGTAACGATATGACGTACGATACATTTAGCTAACTTAAGTTTTTTATTTGGTTACTTTTTGGCGGAGGCGTAACGTTACCTAGCTACGTTCTATCAGTATCTGTCCATGTAGCTAGTAATTTTCTAATTCTACTCCGTTATTAACGTTAGTCTGTTTTATACTATCGCTAGGCAGGCTGCTTTTGGTATAAACGGTAGCGTTAAACGAAACGTTAACTAGCAATAACTAACGGTAACTGTTAGTTTGGTTCGTATTTAACAAACGACGGTTAATAACGTTAAGTCGGCAGTCGGAACCGTGCTTCAATTTGAACAAAATCACTAACGTTAGATAACTTCAGTATTATTACCTAACGTTTACGGTAATAATTATTATAATTCATATTGTTAATAGCCTATAGATACTGGTTCTCCGTAATAACCAACAACTAGTTGATAACTTTGTGTAGCGTTATCTTTAACAGTCGGTGGTTATCTCTCGCTTAAAGACGTCACTATTGGACTAGCTACAGTTTTCTTGTGGCAACGTTAACGTTAGCTTTTAGTGTGGATATACTGTAGCTATGTGTTGCTGTATAAAACTCGCCTTGGCTATAACCTTCAACAGACACGCGGTTAACAGTAATTATTGTTGTCAGCAATGAAGGCTCAGTATACTTGTTGACAAAACAAAGACAGTGTACTTTGAAAATCTTATTAAGCCTGTCCTGATCCGCTACACCGGAGGAGGAATAGTTTGACGAGACTAAAACTATCTATCTATCTAAACTATCTAGGGCTCATTTTATCTGGTGTAAGCCGACTGTTTAGTTTAGTAAAGGGAAGCTGTCGATAGGTGGTGCTGCCACTCCCTCCGCACCCTAAATAGAGCTAGATCAAAGCGAGCCTCCATTTAATTCCGTTTGTTCACTGTTTACACATTACTTCGCCTTTTGAATTCACTGTAAACGCCCTAGCTCTTGTCCGTTTAAGATTATTTTTGGCAACAGAGCCATATAATCCCAGGGAAGCTAGAGAAGAAAGAAAACACGCATAGTTGGCCACTTATTAGTAATAATAACAATATTTTAGTAAGTTGCCTCTGACAGATGATATCTAATATTGAGTTTAAAAATAAATTAAAAACTCAACCGTATGCTGGGATTACATTATAACGGTGTACATTTATTTTACATTTTTAAATCTACTCTAATGGGACCAAGTGCAGGCAAGCTGATTGGTTGTACAGTCATGTGAAAAAATTAGGATACCCATGCTAAAGTTGACTAAAAAGAGGAATAAAAAAGCTTTTGCAAATTGATCTTAATGTCTTAAATAAATGAGGAAAAATCCAACCTTTTAAGGGCAGCAATTTTGTTTGTGAATGAATAATGTATCGTAAATAAATAAATGTTCTTCCTTAAAATACAGGGGGCATAAGTAAGTACACCCCTATGTTAAATTCCCATAGGGGCAGACAGATTTTTATTTTTAAAGGCCAGTTATTTCATGGATCCAGGATACTATCCATCCTGATAAAGTTCCCTTGGCCTTTGGAATTAAAATATCATTAGCCCAACATCATCACATCCCCTTCACCATACCTAGAGATTGGCATGGTTTTATTTCAGTTAGCCTGATAGCTGGTTTGATTTGCATTGAGAGATGATTTTATGGAAAGTACCCCCATGCCAAACTCTGTTGGACCTTACTATATCTACAGTATCTGATACATAATGTGAGTATGAGCATGTAAAAGTATTTCCCTAGGCAGCACAGAGAGCTGCATATTTAAATACCAAATTAGGCCCTTCACCACTAGGTTTTCAACATCAGATCTTCACTGTGAGATAAGAAAATGTCACAGTACATGGTATTAAACAATTATTGTCTCCCTTTTGAACAAAAGTATTAGAAGGAGAGAAAGCAGCAGGCTCTTTAGAACAGCATAAATGGGAGAGAAAGAAGTGCAGGACCTTGACTGCTCCTGTATGTGCCTTTTTAACACACACACACACACACACACACACACACACACTAATGTCAGCCCCCGGGTGCATTTATATTCAGTATTTGAGATAAGCAAATTAATGTACATAGTATGATAACCGTCAATTTTCCCACCATGGTATAAACTGGTGTACTGCTGCAACTAGGGCTGGGTATCAATACTCGATACCAAGTACTATGGAAACTTCTCCAGTCAAACGATACCTGCATTCAATCCTTTTTGTACCAAAATCTAGAAGAAAATAAAATTGCTATTTGTTGCCCCCCATCACTGTAAGTGTTCTTCAATTTAACGCGATGTGTGATTGGCCCACTGCTGCAGCAGCTACAACCCTTACAGTCTGCGCAGGGCTGTTGATTATGGAAACATTCATAATCACAATTATTTTGGTCAATATTGAAATCCCGATTATTTAACACGATTAGTCATTGACTTTTGGAAAGATGTCTATTGAACTTAAAAAAACAGTTCAATCAAATCAACAGTGAAAACACCTTGAACTGTGACGTTTGCCTTAATACTTTTCTTGTTGGAAGACAAATTAAGAGTTTACTTGCCTAATGTCATGTGCAAAACGATTGTTTTTGTGGTTGTTAGGAGCCGAACCTGAAATTGCGATCAAAATGTGATTAATTGCACAGCCCTAGTCTGTGGTGTGGTGAAGTGGAGCGCGGCGTATTTGGCAGCTCAGCGTGCTGAGATGCTTCCATTAACATAATGGGTACCGAAGTAGAAGTAGAAAGAAAGGTATCAAGCCAAGTACTCTGTTGATATCAGTATCCCTTTTATTAAGGATACTGTTATTGGTACTTGATATTGCATTTTATTTTTTTAATGATACCCAGCTCACCCTCGCTGCAACCCTTTTCAACACACAATCCACAAACTTGTTGCTGTGTCTGAGCATCCTGAAACATTCATTAACTATTTGCTGAATTATTTACTGTTGTGCTGACTGAGTTACACAACAGCATAATGTTGTGTGTGTGTGTGTGTGTGTGTGTGTGTGTGTGTGTGTGTGTGTGTGTGTGTGTGTGTGTGTGTGTGTGTGTGTGTGTGTGTGTGTGTGTGTGTGTGTGTGTGTGTGTGTGTTAGGAAATGCGACGTCATTCAAAGAAGAATGTTGTTTTGGCAGTGCTGCTTATCATCGGAGGATTATATTTCATTAGCCATTCAAACTTCCTTATTGCTGTGAGTACACACTCGCACACATCTTGATGTAAAGCTTTGTTTGCTGACTTTATTTTTTCCTTCCTCTTATCTTTTCACTGTTTTACGCCATCTCTCAGAGGAACATTAACAACAAATCTGACATACTTTCTTTGTTGATGAGCACTAATCGGTTTCCACAAATATACACAAAAATGTCCTCCTCCTTTTTAAACGCTTCATCTGGAAAGTGACCAACTCATATGAACGTTGTGCTTGGTGAAGGGACGTTACGCCTGCTTAAAACACTCTTGACTGGCATTTTAAACCAGGCTAACACAAACTGAACTGCTTTCACAAAAAAAAAAACATTTTCTCTACAAAGCACAAAGGTTTCACTTTCTTTAAACATGTGCATGACAAACTGTCTGAAACTGTACTTTTTGATAACTAAACACTTTATGTACGCATATTCTAATCAAACAATCAATGTTATTGTCTTCGCAGGGCCCAGCAAGGCCACAGGAACCAATTCCAAATGAGTTAACTTGGCAAACCGAGAGGTTGGTTAGCAAGGAGTCCTGGGTGGAACAGGGAGATTACCTGCCTCTCAATGTGACCTATCAGCTGCTTGCTGGAGCACCCTCCACTCAACAGAGTGAGTGACACACATTGTCTGTCCCTTTTTGTTATATAAGGGTGAAAGTTGAATAATGTGTACATCAGCATTTGTTCCTTGTTACCTGAACTGGTGGGGTGCCACCCTAGCTTAGGGGTTAAGACACACAATATGTTGGTAGCTGATTGTGTACGCTGGTGATGGACAGTGTGTATGCTTTGTTTGTTGTGAGCTGATTATGGTGATAGCTGGTAATGTTGCAGTGAATATGACTTGCTGTATTGAGTATGTGGGTGAAGGTAAAGAGGGGAGTGGTTCTGGGACGCGCGGCCTTCTCATTCATTTGAGAATAGCTCAAGTTCTGCTGCAATGCAATGTCTTCTGGCAGAGCGCTGTTGATTTAACACAGGGCTGATTTTGGTTTGAATAAGGAAATGTAGATACAAGGCCTGCCTGAGTAAGTAGTTGAGTATTTACTCTTTGCTTGGCTGAAAGTAGGATCCAAGGACAGCTTAAAGGCACATTAGGTAAGGGTTAGAGAATGGTGTCACCTGTCAGAGGGCCCAATAGATTTATGACTCGTACCCACTGCAGGGCCTAAAATAGATCAGATTATAACTTTAAGAATCTGGTTTCAATTTAGACTTGCTTTTTGGACACCACAGCCCTCTCCACAATACTTATCTCTTTCTCCCCCCCAGCTCTGATATGGCCTTCTCCTTATGGCAGAGGTCGGGCCTTTTGTTAAACTGAGTGTACTTTACAATAATGCCTTCTGCAGCTTTAGTGAACTTTGTGAAAAATGTAACCTACAAAAATCCCATCTATTTCCATACTTCCAGGTGCGTAACTGAACTTAAAAACCAGTTCTTCCCCAATGCCCTTCCTAATTCAGTTATTGACTTATCAATTTCAGACATTTCCACGAATCAGAAAGGCCTCCTCTCAAAAGTGTACTCCTTACTTAGCCCAATTTGCATAACTGACTTTTGCTAAAATGAAAAGAGATTGGGAAAGCGAACTCGGCAAAGTCATAGATGGGGATTTATGAAAAAGATGCATTAGTCCGAGTAAATGATAGCACTTCTTGCTCCAGGCTCAATCGGTATTGGATTCAATTTCAGGTTGTACATTGCATATCTTACAAACTCCAAACTTTCCAATATATATATCCCAATGTCACTGATCAATGTCAGTCCTCCACTGTCAATCCTCCGTGTCCTCCTTGCAACTGCGTGGAGGAGGGGTGGGTACGCGTGCGCGATCGCGGAAGGCTTGTATCATTTGGACGGCGACAGTTTTGTTGTCCTTACTTAGAATTCCTCATGGAGGTGACAGAAACTACGCACTATAGCTTTAAGGTCAGAACATGTTTTAACATTAGTACTGGGCTTCCATAGGAATGGTCATCTAACAGATTGATGTTGTTGAATGACATTTCTACTTTTCTGTCCTGACATGTTTCAGGGTATTTATCAGTTGGATTATCCTCGGTGAAGAGGAAGAAGGGCAGCTATCTAATCCCCACCTTGCAGTCCCTCTTCTCCCAGTCCTCTCCTGAAGAACGCTCCTCCATGGTGGTGGTAGTGCTGCTAGCAGATTTCGATGTCAGCTGGAGAGTCACTACAGCGAGGGAGATCAAAACTGCATTTGCCTCGGAGCTGGAACAGGGCCAGCTGGTGGTCCTCCACGTTCCTCAGGATGTTTACCCTCCTGTTACAGGTGTAGTGCACACAGGCTTATACTAGGGTTGGGTATCGTTTGGGTTTTTTTTCGATACAGGTGCTAAAACGTTACTTTCTAAAACGGAGCTGGTGCCTAAACGCTGTCTGAACCGATATGAGGCGCCGTAGTCTGCGTTGTCATTCGGTCCGATAGATATCGGCCATTTAGGAACCGGTGCCATACCCAATCCTAGCTTCATCTAGATTGCAAATTCATTCACGTCCACATCGTGAGCTTTTTGTCGATGCTGTGATATTGATACGCGTCTCTCGGGTTCTCCTGCAGGTCTAAAGAGGAACTACAACGATGCTCCAGAAAGGGTATCGTTCCGCTCCAAGCAGAACCTGGACTACTCCTTCCTGATCCACTACAGTGCCAGCCTTGGTCGATACTACCTCCAGCTGGAGGACGATGTCTCCTCCGCAAAAAATTTCCTTTCCACCATCAGGAGGCGCGTTGAGGAGCAAGAGGCGAAGAAGACCACCTGGGCAATGCTGGAGTTCTCGGCCCTCGGCTATATTGGCAAACTCTACAAATCAACTCATCTTCCTCTCCTGGCCCGCTTTCTCTTCCTCTTCTACCAGGAAATGCCCTGCGACTGGTTGATGACGCGCTTCCGAGAGTTGATGACTCAGAAAGAGACAATCATCTTCAAACCCTCGCTGTTCCAGCACATGGGGACTTTCTCCTCGTTCCAAGGGACGTACAACAAGCTGAAGGACAAGGACTTTGAGGAGGGGCTCTATACCAATCCTTTGGCTGAGGTTTATTCTGATATGTCGACCTACAAGAACCAATTCCCCAAACTGGCCTGGGAACCTGGCGAGGGATTTTTCTGGGGGCGCTCCCCGGAAAAAGGAAATCACCTGACTGTGGTGTTCACAGACCCGACAGTAGTGACGGGGGTGTATGTAGAAACGGGGTCAGGGGGCAAAGACCTCCTAGAGTCGGCTCAGGTGGAGCTAGGCCACGACGTGATTACCACAGAGAAAGAGGAGAAGAGTTGTAAAGAGTTCCAGTCAGTGGGGACGTTAGAGAATGGGAAGTTTGAGATGCAGGACGTGGACAAACGGTATGGCTCTGCCTCTTCCTGTCTGAGGATACAAGTCACAGCTGCACAGAAGGATTGGGTGATCATCAAGAAAATCAGGATCTCAACAAAGCTGAGTACACCTTCACGCCAAGCCTAGGAGTGAAATCTTTCTTCCTGCTGCCGATGAATAATTTCTTTTTTTTTTTTTTTTTTTTTTTTATTATTTTTTCGGGCATTTTTAGGCCTTTATTTTCACAGGACAGCTGAAGATATGAAAGGGGCGAGAGAGCGGGAATGACACGCAGCAAAAGGCCGCAGGTCAGAGTCAAACCCGCGGCCACTGCGTCGAGTAGTAAACCTCTATATACTGAATGTGCGCCTGCTCTACCAACTGAGCTAACCCTGCGGGACGTTGCGTGCAGGCTGAACACGTGACTTTAGTGCCTTGTTTAACAGTTTCATTGACAACACAACAATCCAGGTCTTGGCGACACTGTGGAGCTACTGTCGATGAAAATGTCTGATTAAGCTGTGTGATAACGTGTTATGTCTTTTCAACGTGAGGGGATTTGCGATGATAAAAGTTCATTCATCTATAGGCAAGCAGCTCCAGGGGGCCAGATATAACGACGTGTACGCACAAAACCACGCACATTCCTTTTCCCACACATATTTATAAAGGAAAAATATGTGTACTGCCTGTGTACCATACCACCATGTGTACACTCTTTTTTATTTTATTTTTTTTAGAGCAAGCCAAGTGGGATATGTTGAAGTGGAAATGAAAAATAAGGTGAGACATAGAAAGTAAAAAAAAAAAAGAACACACACACACCTACCTGTTTGCTTGCAGCAACACACACTTTTCCTTTTTTTTTTTTTTTTTTTTTAAATTATATCACCTATCGTGAGACATTCTGTAAACCTAAATCATTGTTAGCTATATCATTGCTATTTATGGGCCTTTGGTGAGAATTGAGACATCACTGCTGATGATAGTTTATAGGTGATGAATAGTGAACAACACTGTGGGTGCTATAAATAGCTGCAGCCGTGCATAATGGTTGTGCGTAAGGATGGCTGCCCTTAGGGCTGGGCAATATATCGATATTATATCGACATATGAGGCTAGCTATTGTCTTAAATTTTGGATATCATAATATCCTGATACAACACAAGTGTTGTACCAGTTTCCTGGTTTTAAAAGCTGCATTACAGTAGAGTGATGTAATTTTCTGAACACACCAGACTGTTCCGTTATTTGCTATGTTACCCACATAGTTATTATATCAACATGATTATTTATCAAAAATCTCATTGTGTAAATATTTTGTGAAAGCGGCAACTGTCAACACTACAATATCGCCGCAATATCGTTATCGAGGTATTTGGTCAAAAATATCGGGATATTTGATTTTCTCCATATCGCCCAGCCCTAGCTGCTCTGGCTTCGTGGGAAGGATCTTGCAAATGAGACTATAAGATGAGAACGAGTATTTTGCGATCGTTCTGCTTTAGGCATCCAAGGGCTTCAAGGGTCCGGCTTTGGAACGCCAGACCCAGAGAAACCACGCAATTCCTATCAATCTTCAGGTTTTGGTAACTCTGGGGTTCCTTGCAACGGGGACATTTCAGAGGGAGCTGGCGGACAGGTCTGAAATATCTCAGTCAACGTTAAGCTGTGTCACGTCCATCCTGTGTGTTACGGCCTCTGCCGTTAGCCAGGGCTGCACTGTTCTTCTCCCGTCCTAACAAGCTGCAGAACCACTCCCTTCGCTGGAGGATTCCCCCGTCCGGATTGGTCGGGCGTTTTCAGACTGGCTCTAATCGATTTTCGACCTCTGGCGTCACCGGTCCAGTCCACCAATCCGGCGGCTGTCTTGTCCAATCACGGAGATTTGAAATGACATCCAGGACTCCCAACTGGGACTGCTGTGATTTTCATTGAACCGTTCACCACTGTGCTTCTTAGAGACTTTGTTAAATGGGATGCTGTGTACTTGAACCTTGTGTTTTCGCTTGAACTAGTTTTGTGGTTTTTGGGACTGGGCAGGGATTAGTTTGTTTTCGTGTGTTTGCATTTTCCTTTTTTTTTGTTCTTAAATCGACCGTCGGTGCTCCTTTTTAGTTAATATATAGATAGGCAGGTATTTGTTTGGCTTGTATTTTCTTTGGGTTTTTCCATCAGCTTAACAACTGTGAATTTAACTCCGTAGTGTTGTGTTAGTTTACTGGTCTAGCGCCATCCCCTGCTGTTTTCCTTATGTGCCAACTTCAGTTGATTGATCTGTGATGTTGTACTCGTTTTCTATTTTGTCGCTTGTTTTCTGTGGTCCTTTTGACAATAAATGGCCATCTACGCCTGGTTACGCCAGCTTATGTTCTTCCTTTATCCCAAGCGTAAATGATATATATTCATAAACATTTAAGAAAATGCATTATGTATGTCTTTTGTGTTTTTTGTTGTCTTAGATTCAGATTCTGCTTTTAATTGCGTGATTTTTCTATTCTAGTTATTTAATGAGCATTGTTGAAGGCCCCTGAGGCCTGAGATTTTTATTGCCAATGAACACACATACTAGAGGAGGATGTTCGTATTGTCCATTGTTTTTAAATGTTGACTTGAAGAGGAGTGAGTAGGCTAACTCACTGGAACTCGTGGTTTTACAACATGTGAGTCATAAGTCATTGAGTCAGGGCCATTCTGTGTTCCCAAAGATTACGCTGCTCAAAGTATGGAAGAAGGGGTTGGACTGTACGGCGAAATGTCCCTCATCAGAACACACCCGTTCTTATGACCACGCCTAGAGCATTGCAGTGTTCAGGACTTTGTTCATGCCCTATCTTTGATGGTAAACTACAATTGCATTATGTGCTCTTTAAAAACTGCACATTTAGGTAATTTATGTTGATGTTAAAGTCAGAGATGGAAAGAGTACAAAAATATTTTACTTAAGTAAAAGTAGGATTACTTTGATGAACTTTTACTTAAGTACAAGTGAAATTAACCGGTATAAAAATCTACTCAAGTAAAAGTAGTTCATTTAAAATCTACTCAGAGTAAATGTTAGTTACCTTTTAACAGTAAGTGGAGATATACTTTTTTATATTTATGCCTATTTTATCTTATTAATACTAATTTAATTAAATCACAGTCTTTTATTGATTTGTTAAGGACACAGAGGCAAAAAAAGTTTTAAAAAAGTGACAAAAAACATTTTGATGAGTTTGTTGACAGATATACTTTTTTTTTTTTTTTAACTCCGTAACAGATTTGATTTAAAATGTAGCAAAATACAATACTTAAAAAAAAAAAAACATACTTAAGTAAAAGTAAAATTTACAGATTTTAAAAACTACTCTTAAAAGTAAAAGTACCCCAAAAAAACTGCTCAATTACAGTAACGCGAGTATTTGTAATTTGTTATAGCAGGGGTGGCGAACCTGTGGCTCTTGAGCCGTATGTGGCTCTTGAGCCGTATGTGGCTCTTGAGCCGTATGTGGCTCTTGAGCCGTATGCGGCTCTTGAGCCGTATGCGGCTCTTTGCCTGCTCCTGTGAGGCTCTTACTGTGTGGCTGGGGGCTGTGTCATTGGTTGATTGTTGTTTTTAACTTTTCTGAAACATACAATATTTCAGATAAGTAAAAAAAAACACATTTGAATGCATCTGCCAATACATTTGCCAATTATTTTAAAATGGAAAATAATGCAGCAGAGTTTTGAGGACAGATTCTGCAACCTGAGGAAAAACAGCAGCCACAGATCACCTTCCTCGTTAACCCTTTCACTGCTGAATCCGACTGTTTGAAAGCCCCTTTAGTGACAAATGAGTGAGAGAGTTGCTTCGAGTGGCCACAACCGAGTTCAAGCAAGACCTGAAAAGGATTGTGGATAACAAAGACTGTCAGGTTTCCCACTGAGTCAATCTAAGTGAGAAAAAAAACTATGAAACCTGCTATGTATTATGACTGTCATTAGATCTGGAAGACACTGTTGCTGTTGTAGTGTGGACGTGTATGTGTTGTGTGGCTTTTTGCTATGGTGCGTTTTTTTTTGTGGCTCTTTATACCTAACTGGTTGGCCACCCCTGTGTTATAGCCTGTGTGTTCTTGGAGAAGAGACACAAAATTGTAGTTTCCCAGTTTTAATCAATGTGTTCTCCTTTATTCCTGCCAGATAGTATAAAGGTTCAGACTTGTTTCTTTTTCATATACGGGCCATCATGCTGCAAAAATGTTGCTAAACCTGTCCCAGCGTACTGTATGAGATGACGCCAGGCCAAACCACTGACAAATGCATGATATCTACGGTTAACTCCTGCTTCTACTGAGGAGAGAACCATTGCTTAATCTTTTACATTGTTAAATGGCACTGAAACTCTTATGGTTACTCTGGTCAGCTGATATTGTAGAGGGATAACTGGTTAAATTTTAATCATAAAACACATAGAAGCCACACACAAAGAGGAGGGAGTAGAAAAAAACTTTCAAAACTAGGACCGTTAACAGGCATTTAATTTTGTAGGTATTTTTTTTTCATCCACCACAAATGAAATGAAGTTCACTGCTCTTGCTGTTCATCTTTGTGCCCGTGCTCAGAGGACGTCGGCCCTTCTTGGCTGGCTGCTTCTGCTGATACATTGCTGGCTGGTCTCACCTTGCCAGTATCGGGCCTGCTGTCGAGTACTGGCTCAGCTGCAGAACACAGGGCAGCACTGTCCTGCTGTACATCCTCATTGGTCTGAAAGTAATGACAAGATAAACCTTTATTGATCCCCAGAGGGAAAATGCAGGTGTTGGCAGCAGCACAAGGATATAAATAGGTACAGATATAGGGAAGTAAAAAATAAGTCTATACAATACAACTAGTATATGAATAGTGAAAGTAAGTGAAAATAGAAATCATACAAGAGAAATTATAGACTAAATTAAACTTTAAAAAAATTTAAAAAGAAAATCTAGGTCTGCTCAAACATTACACCTTAACTTTGATGACTGCCCGCCATGAAACAGCCACCCTGTGGGAAACAGTATTGGGCTTTTGAAATAGATCTTGATAGATCAGGACTAAAATGTAGCTATGTTTATGTGTGCTGCCTCCTAGGTAGTTAGAAAGCTCACCTGCTGGCCAACAGCCTGCAGCCGATCTGTGTCTTTGCTGCCTCTGCGTGGCTGAGATTTGCCAGTGTGCTGTGGGTCAATGCCCCAGGACTTCAGCATGTTGAGACCATCCACAGAGCGGCCTGTAGGGTTTATGCGGTGGGCTGGGATACGAGCAGGTAGATCCCAGGTCCCCTTAAAGTCTGTCCATGCACTGCCCTTCTATATGGGGGGGGGGGGGGGGTGGAGGTTGGAGTCAAACAATGATTCACAAGAACAGCGATAAAGAGAGAGAAAGGTCTGATATGATCTAACCTTTACCACTCCTGGGAGCAGATGTCCTTTATCATCGGCAATAAAGGTGGTGTGGCCCTCATGTGCAGTGGGTCTCTACACACACACACACACACACACACACACACACACACACACACACACACACACACACACATCCACTTGTGAGCTGGACTAATTCAATCAAATTTCCAGTACTACTCTTGAAAATACCAGGCAATATGAAATACAACCAGTATAATACAACAGCAAAATACTGCTGATATGACGAACTACCTCTTTAAAGTGCTTAACGTTAGTCTCACACCAGTTCTGCAGTCGACGCGGCTTGAATGCACTGTCATACTGCGGATGGGAGTTAAAATAATATGTCAGAGTAAAACAGTAGAACATGTATAGCAGAATGTGTAGCCTAATGTTCCCAATTTATATCCCCCAGAAGGCCCATTAGGTTACCTGGTTTGCCGAATAACTGAACATTTCTGCATCCGTCTACACTACAGGTCCGCGTCTGTTTTTGTCGTTGCGTAGCAACGCATCAAACTGACTTCTCCTTTACAGACTTTTGCTAGACAGGAAAAGTAACTCTGTTCCTGAAGTAACTTGGAAATAAGTAGTAGTAACTGGGAAAACAAGTATGTGCGGGAAACTGGGTGGATGGATAGCATACGCACGAAAAAATCTGTATAAGAGACCTGAAAAACACACACACACACACACACACACACACACACACACACACACACACACACACACACACACACACACAATTAACGTAATAAATGAGTTGTGGTGTCTTTGTATGCTACATGCTACATGCTTATTTAAATGCCAATTTGAGTTGGTGTTTTTCATCCATTATTAATGATCGATTGCTATCATTGCCGCCGTGTTTTGCTCCCTGTCCAGTGCACGGTCCAGCGTCCTCTAATAAGAGTTTTACTTTGGAAGATGTAACCGGAAGTTTTTTTTGTGGTAGGTTAATTTGATAAGAACCGACTTTGCAAAAGAAAGAATATCGTGTTTAGATATTGTATTTAAGTATGCTTTAATTTTCTTACACACACACAGCTTTCATTTGAATGTGTTTTTGCGTAAGAAGTAACCTCTCAACTAACGGTATCCTCTCTTCTGGAAAGATACATTTCGCAATCTAAATTTATTTTGGAATGTTTACCGGAAGTCCATTTATTTATCTTCCGGTAGCTAACTAACGTGCCTCTCTACTATGGATGCCAGCACCAACAGCAACACCAAGACCAAATCTAGTTAAGACGTCCATCAAAATTGTTGTTTTCTAAATTATGAACATAGCTACACCAACATTATCGTAGCATAACTTTGCAGTCGCTGGTAGATACGTTTACATTGAGTTAGCTACAGTTAAACTCTGAGGCCATATAACTGACTAGCTAACTAGCCTAACGTTAGCAGCTTTTTTGTCGACCGTCGCAGAAGGTATTTTTTGTACTATAACGTTACAACGTTAGATACTCCTGCTGATGGTAAATAAGCCATGGCGGGTCCATCCTCTCGTGTTCCGGCCACCCGGGACCGACCGCTGTGGCTGGCTGGCAGGAGAGAGTCTGGCGGTGATGCAGAGTCTGACCGGGACATAAAAACGCACTTTCGTGTCTGTCGCTTCATTATGGAGACAGGTAACGTTAGTCATTTCCTCAGAATAAATAGTGTAACGTTACTGTTGAAGTGCTTTTCTGCCAGGAAAAGAAAGAAACATTGAAAGTGATGAATGATAACAAAATAAAATTTAAAACAATCATGCTAAAATGCTATTTAAGTAATTCAGACGTACCCTATTTTGTCAAAATTACGACTTACTATCTCATAATTTGAATTTAGTAAATTAAAATGTTGACGTATGTGCTTTTTCTTGTCCAGGAGGAAATGGACTTCTTTAACAGTGAGATACATGGTGCTCTGCTAGCAATGTAGAAAAAATGTTCGAGCCCTGAAATATTCCTCTCTGTCTAATACAGAATGTATCAATTTAATGTATGCTGGCTTTTCTTAATCATTTAGGTCTACTGTTAAATTCATAATTGATTGTGTAGTACTGTTTGTTTGTTTGTGATAATATTATGCAAGTTAGGAATCTTACTAGCCTGCTGCCCAGATTTGTTTTTGGGGATTCAAATAAATAATGTGAGGTGAAGTGAAATGAAATGGCAATTCTGTAGAATTATCATGGCATATTTAATGTGACTTATAATTGCTAAATAAATGTATATATCTGCAATAGATTACAATAGAGTCAATGGAAACACCAAATTTGATTTAGAAATGAGTGTACCCTGAAAGAGTTGTCTGCTGCTTCCTCCTTCCTTGCTCAGGAGTGAAGCTGGGTATGCGCTCGGTGCCTGTGACCACGGCGTGTGTGTTGTACCACCGTTTCTTTGAACGTGTCAGCCTGCATGCGTATGAACCCTACCTGGTGGCCATGAGCTGTGTGTACCTGGCTGGCAAAGTGGAGGAGCAGCACATCAGGACCCGTGACATCCTCAACGTAAGCCATAGGTAATATGCACGGTCCTGCCTGCAGTAAACACTGCTGTACAGCCACATTAAAACCCTACTGCTCTGAGCAAAAATACTCAAACTGTTAACTTCACATAATTCACACGGAAACACAGTTAGTCCTAGGGCTGGGCGATAGGGAGCAAATCAGATATCACGATATTCTTGACCAAATACCTCGATATCGATATTGCGGCGATATTCTAGGGTTGACAATTGGTGCTTTAACAAAATATTTTCCCACTTAGAATTTACATAAATAATCATCAGTAATGTGGACATAATGTCTAATGGCACTTACCCACTGCTAGTACCAGCTCTACTCGGCTCGACTCGGCCGCGGTACCCCGTCCTCCATTTTCCGAGCGTGGCTGGTCGTCATAGCGACGCCACGGCAAACTGCCGCGACACACACACAGAACGTCGAAGGTGTGTTGTTTTTGACTCTCGGCATGTGGCTGTTTGCCAGAAGACATATTTTGTTTCAAAAGAAGCTGGAGGCAGCAAACACACGCACAGCTGGCTAAACTATTTAAAAATGCCCCCCCCCGTCTGTCGGTAGCAGTGATGATGCAGTGATTAGTGACGATTCTCTCCGACCAATCAGTAGTCTGCAGGTTTTCATGTCACCTTTTGGTATCTCCTCAGCTCGTTCGTACCTGTTAGCCGGTACCAGGGAATTTTTTTCATAATGGAAAACCAAAAAAAGGCGAGTAGAGTCGAGCTGAGTCGAGCAGGTACCATGTAATGGAAAAACGCCATAAGTGGGTAAAGGCAAATAACAGAACAGCTAGAACAGTCTGGTAAGTTCAGAAAAGCACACAAAATCTAAGACGATATCTAGTCTCATGTTACGATATCAATATAACATCGATATATTGCCCAGCTCTAGTAAGTCCTCTTTTAGATGTTGAATGTGACTTGAGAACTAAAGAGTTTTGTCTTGACTTTCTGAACTCTGTTGTCACCGCTGAGGACATTTAATTAAAACCAATAATATCATTAATTTTCATCACATAGAACTAGCTAATTAATTCAATTTCAATACAATATTATTTATAGTGTCAAATCATAACGAGTTATCTCAGCACCCTTAACGGATAGTGTAGGTCTAGACCACACTATGATTTACAAAGACCCAACTATCCCCCCCCCCAAGCATTTGGTGCGACAATGGCGAGGAAACGCTTCCTTTTAACAGGCAGAATCCTTGGATTATTATTATTTTCGTTATTGATTTGCCCCTTCCTCTTTCTCTGTGTTGGCGTTCTAACCTCCGGTGGATTTCTGAGGACTATGGTTAACTGCTCCTCAGATCTCTGCAGGGTAAATCCAGACAGCTAGCTAGACTATCTGTCCAATCTGAGTTTTCTGTTGCACGACTAAAACAACTTTTGAACTTTCCACCAAAACAAGTTCCTCCCCGAGGCTATTTTTGCTCCGTCCAGCGCTTAGCGCCGCCCAAGATGATTGTGATTGGTTTACCAAAAAAAAATGAATATAATAAATAATAAACCAGAGCAGGTTTTTCTCCCATCCCAGAATGTTGTTGACTAGCCAGACCCTCCACCGCAGCGCTGTGGAGGAAGGTCTGGCAATGCGAGACTACTCAATTACTAACGTAAGCGTAATAGGTCAAATTTGGCCAATAAATGAAGAAAACTAAACTTTTTTTTTGTATTACTGTTCGAAGTGGTCATCTTGAATACTCTCCACCTCCCTCTCTGCCTCCGTTCCTCCCTCGCAGGTATTTCAACAGTGGCAGTGCTCCTCTAGAGTGTGACAAGGAGTTCTGGGATTTGAGGGACAGCGTGGTGCAGTGTGAGCTCCTTATCCTCCGACAGCTCAACTTCCACGTCTCCTTTGAACACCCTCACAAGGTGGGTGTACGTGCATGTGTGTGTTTGTGCACGTGCAACTATATTCCTGTCTCCCCCTATTTAGTGTTGAGCCTCCTTGTCTGTCTCTGTTACTGTCTGACGTTGTCACGGTTGTCCAGATGTGTTTGCGTGTACAGTCGCTGTACCATCTGGGCCGACGAAGTGTTCTCAAATATTAGCTGCTGATCTGATGTATTTTAAGCTTCTGTAATATCTTTATTTAGTTTTTTTTTTGTACTGTACAAAACTGTAAGTAAATGTAAGTCACTCAGGTGTCTTGTGTAAATGACAGAAAAATCATCAAAAAGCCAGTGTTCCCCCTAGGTTGACTGCAGCAAACTTCATGGAGAACAGTGAGGGCTAAAAACAACTGTTTTAGCCAAATATTCTCTGGTCTAGCTCAGCTAAAAACATAAAAACACAGAATCCGTCAGCACGTTAGCATGTCGTTCACTACCTGCTGTTGCAGACGTGAACTAGGGCTGGGCAATATATCGATATTATGTCGATATCGACATATGAGGCTAGATATTGTCTTAAATTTTGGATATCGTAATATCCTGATACGACCCAAGTGTTGTCTTTTCCTGGTTTTAAAGGCTGCATTACAGTAGAGTGATGTAATTTTCCAGACTGTTGTAGCTGTTCCATTATTTGCCTTTACCCACATAGTTATTATATCAACATAACTGATGATGATTTATCAAAAATCTCATTGTGTGCATATTTTGTGAAAGCACCAATTGTGAACTGTACAATATCGCCGCAATATCGTTATCGAGGTATTTGGTCAAAAATAATCGGGATATTTGATTTTCTCCATATCGCCCAGCTCTAACGTGAACTAACCACAGTCTCGTTCATGGACTCACGGCAGTGCGTCCTGTCGAATGAATACAGGTAAACACATTGGATATTTAAGTTATTTTTGCCATTAAAAAAAAAAAACCTGCTTTTTCCGGTCTGGCGGGGGGGGGGGTTCCCGTTAGCCTGGCGGGCTGTACAATTATAGGAGAAACACTGATAACAAACAAATGTAATTGCTGTTTAACTTAAATACAGAATGCTAAATGTACAGGATCCTGTTGTATTTCTTGTCTCCAGTATCTACTCCACTACCTGCTGTCTGTGAAGTCGCTCGTGAACCGCCACGCTTGGTCTCGAACCCCTATCGCTGAGACTTCCTGGGCGTTGCTTAGGGACTGTTACCACGGAGCCATGTGCATCCGCCACACACCACAACACATTGCCATAGCAACGCTGCACCTAGCTCTGAACAGCTACGGAGTGGAGCTGCCTGTCGGGGAGAAAGAGTGGTGGCAGGTGCGTGTTCCCTGCAATGTGTTTATAATTACAGACTAAAGAGAGATAAGTGGTCAAACGTGTGTGTGTGTGCATATGGGTGAGCAACAGAGGCTATTATATGGTCGCTTTCACACCTGTGGTGCGGTAGACTCGCTGCAATTCGGGGATGGAGTTGCAAAATTGTTGCATTCTTCATTTGGTTCAGTTTGCGTTCACACTGCACTTTATCAAACGCACCAAACATTGTTAACAAATGTCATACAGTAGTCTATATTCACAAAGTTCCACTTCTGGGATTGTTCCGCTGTCGCCGGAAATTCCGCCAGATGTCCCTCTTTTCGGCCGGACGTCCGTTACCTTCCGCTTTCTGTGTTGTAATTTTAAGATCTGGTGGATTTCTGAGGACTATGGTTAACTGCTCCTCAGATCTCTGCAGGGTAAATCCAGACAGCTAGCTAGACTATCTGTCCAATCTGAGTTTCCTGTTGCACGACTAAAACAACTTTTGAACGTACACATGTTCCACCAAAACAAGTTCCTTCCCGAGGCTATTTTATTGAGGCACCATTGCTCCGTCCGGTGCTTAGCACCGCCCAAGACGATTGGGATTTCTTTAAAGAAATGCCAATAAACCAGAGCACACTTTTTCTCCCATCGTAGAATATTGTGTGGACTAGCCAGACCCTCGTCCACAGCGCTGTGGGGGAAGGTCTGGCAATGCGAGACTAATTGGACAGATTATCTGAGTGAAACTCGCCGACCCTTCTGGTCTCAGAAATAATGGAGCAACACTAAATGTATTGCATCTTGGGGTTTTCTGGTTTTGTAGTATTTTAGGAGAAGGAGAACAATCTGAGCAGCTGACAGACAGAGAGAGAGAGAGTGAGAGTGTTGTCACACAGACGGCCAGCGATATGTGGTCATAATGAGTTATGGATTTGAAAGTTATCATCCCTCAAATCATGTAGAAGTCCATAAATTGTGTGCACGGTTGAATTGCAGGCTAGTAAATGCTCCGTTTTTTGGGTTCACCTCCTACATGCGGGTCAGATCGCATTCTCACCTAACGTGAACTGAATTCTAGAGCGCTTGGAAGCGAACTGAGACCCCGTTTTTTTATTTTTTTAAGCGGACCAGAGTTCGGTTGTGTTCCAACAAGCTCGTTTTAAACGGACCAAACAGCTCAGGTGTGAAAGCAACTTATGTTTATATGTGAGTTATTTTCTTAGTTTTAATAGATAGAGATTTCTGCCTCCACCCCAGTAAAACTTCAATTGTGCTACTCAAAGCACTGAAAATGATATATACACTACCGGTCAAAAGTTTGGGGTCACTTATAATTTTCCACTCCATTATAGACAGAATACCAGCTGAGATCAGTTGCATTGTTTTTTTAATCAGGGCAGCAGTTTTCAGATTACATTATGTGTTTACATAATTGCAAAAGGGTTCTCGACTGTCGTAGAAAGAAGTGTCTGATCTTTAATGCAATATCTACATTACCCATCATCAGCAACCGTTCATCCAATGTTCCAAAGGCCCATTCTGTTTACTAATCTGATATCATTTTAAAAGGCTACCTGAGAAAACATTGGAGAACCCTTTTGCAATTATTTAAAAAATGTATGAAAAAAAAAACAGAAGTAGTTTGTACTTTGGATAATCGAATAAACAGTTTCCACTGGTAAAAAGAAATGGCACCTGTGACATCTTAAAGAAACCTCTGGGATGCACTATGCGCCATTCTGTCGGAATCCTATCTCACATTTAGTGGAAGTGAACGCGTGTGCAGCGTTTTAGATCGGTCCAGAAGGGCACTTCACGGTATGACAAACACAAACAGAAGCTGTAGCTTTGCACAGGTGCTCCAGCAACCGTACAGCTTTGTACCAAGGACATGACAAACATCCAGTTCCAGCCAGTCTCCAAAGCACAAGTGGCTCTTGTAATTGTTAAATATTAGCTGAAGGGTGGGGGCAATTTATAGTTTTACCATTGTCAAACAATTTTGCAAATGAGGACTCTTTTGTGTCAGCTTTGATTTTATTTTTGATTTTATCGAAGTCACTATATCCAAACGCTAATGGAAAAAAAGTCAGTATCTATTGTGGTTTTCTGCTTCAGTCCTCCAGGCAATAAAATCTAGGTCATTTGAAATGGTGTGTGGACCTTTGATGTCTGCTGTTTATTGAGGCCAGGTGTGGAGCTGAACTGTGTGTGTGTGTGTGTGTGTGTGTGTGTGTGTGTGTGTGTGTGTGTGCGTGTGTGCGTGTCTGTGTGTGCGTGTTTAGGTGCTGTGTGTGGACGTGACCAAAGCGGACATCGACGCTGTGATCTCTGACCTTCTTCAACTCTACGACATGGAGGCCAAGTGCATCTGAAGGACACACCTACAAGGCCCGCACATTGGGAGACACATGAGTTGTTTTTGTCTCTCTGTGTGTGTTTACGTGTTTGTGCGGCACGAATATATACGCCTGTGCGTATGTCATTCGCTGCATGCGAGTGTCGGGGGGGTTCAGGTGCGATTGTGTAAGAGAAAGGAACACTTTGTATCGCCCAGTTAGTCTGCGAGCTGTGACCAAGAAAAAAAAAACCTGCACTACCGAGTCCTGCCACCGTGGGGAGATATTTCTCTCTGTCTTGTCTCTGATCACCCAGCCCTGCAGAATACTGATGTGCTCTATGATATATCATCAGCACAAACACATCCCAGCACTCAACACCAGAAATCTCTTCACACTCCTCATGCGTGCGAATGGGGACTGCAATTAGACATGTATTATGGAGTGGCGTTGTCCTAACACATTTCTGCGTCAGCGGAATACTAGAATTAGATCAGTTTTAGTCTTGATTGTATGATACGAATGCAGACCACCTTGCTCTGTACTAGATTTCAAGCATTCACACATGAATGCATTGATTGGCTAAATGACCTCTTTATCTTAAGTGTTCCTGGTGATTATAGTGGGACACCTCTTGGTTTACTAAGTCTTGTCTTGTGTGTTTTTACAGAGCAGCCATTCCCAGAGATATTTTCATGAATAGGTAACGAGACAGTTTGTACTTTTTAGCGGTGGACCAAGCAGATGAATATGTGGGTAAGTGATCTGCTGTATGTTTTACATCAGGGGTCTGCAACCTGCGGCTCTGGAGCCCCTCTCCAGTGGCTCCCTGTGGCTCTGACAAAAATGATATGAAAATGAATAATGTTTTTTTTTGTTTTTTTTTCATTTATTATTGTTTTGTATGCCTAAAGTTATTCTTACATTCTCCATTTAGGCTACATAACATTTTGGTGCCTTATCCTCTAAATTTTGCCAAACTTCAATGGAGGTCTTGAGTTTCCATAGACTAGCTATGGATTACAAATTCTCCCAAAAAAAAAGAAAATGAAGAAATGAATAGTGTGTAGAAAGATTAATTTGCTTACCGCCATGCTTGATCTGCAGCCCAAAATTGACAAACATCAAAAAAAGTAATAGACATTTCCATACATTAGTAATGTTGTTAGGCTAATTTAGATTTAGATAGACTATGCTTCCTTCATTATAAGGCTCACATACTGTATGTGTTGCGGCTCCAGATAGACCTATGTTATTTTTTAGGCCAAAAATGACTCTTCTGATGATAAATGGTTGTTGATCCCTGTTTTAGAATAATGTTTCTGCGGTTACAATGAATTTGGACTGTGTATTGTTCACAATTAAACACCCTGAGCTATCCTGTTTCAAGGATATACCCAGTGATATTCTGTATTATCTTCTTGTCAATAACTGCCATAAAAACAACAATGAATTGACAATATTTATTGAAGTATAGTCTGTGTATGAAAGCCTGTTGTATTTTCTTCCTCTGTGTCACAGAGCTCCGTTGTTGTTAAAAACACATCAATGAGCCACACTGTTGCTCTGGCTGACATGTTCCTTCATTGCCATTAACACACACACACACACACACATACACTGTAGTTTATTTGGACTCAATTCCAAAAACGCTGTCCTGCTGCCCTAAATACTCGCTAATTTCAACAATATCCCCTAGGATTAATAAAGTTCTATTTTATCTTAGAGAGTGAAGTGTGTATTAATCTGCTGCTGAAAAGACAACTCCAGTGTTCCATTGTTTTTTTTTCCGAAATTACTCAGGCTTTTTAAAAAAAAAAAAATTTGAAACTATACTTGTGACTTGGTTTTAAATTAACAAAAACAACAACAATGGGCTTGGTTAAGCTCCAGAAAGACTGGGGAAATCTTGTAAGTATTGAGAGAAAGACTAACACACTGTTGATAGATATTTAAAGGTGCTCTAAGCGATGTCCCGCGTTTTTTAGGCTACAACATTTTTTCTCACATAGAGCAAACATCTCACTATCCGCTAGCTGCCTGTCCCCTGAATACACTGTAAAAAAACGCGGTCTCTGTAGACAGCCCAGGCTCCACAAACAGCAACAAAAACAAACTGCGCCAACCTGCACCACCAAACATAAACAGTGTTCCAGCGTTCCAGCCAATAACCAACAAGAAGGATTTGGGGGTGGGGGTGGGGACGGGATGAGGAGGATGGAGGGGCGAGCTAGCCTCAGTTTTGTTTGACAATACTTTGAACGTCAACAAGAAGTTAACGTCACCCAACATCGCTTAGAGCACCTTTTAAAGAAGACAATAACCCATAAGAAATGTTCAAGCTAAAATACAGCATCTCGCTCCTGTGGAAAAAAAGGAAAGACCATTTTATGGAAATCCCTAGGGGTGTGCAAAAAAATCGATTCACATTCGTATCGCGATTCAAGCTCTACCGATTCAAAATCGATTCATATATATACAGTGCTGCTCATAAGTATTCATACCCATGGTCAAGTTGACTAAAAAGAGGAATAAAAAAAATCATCTTTTGGAAATTGATCTTAATGCCTTAATTAAAAAAATGAGGAAAAATCCGACCTTTTTAAGGACACCAATTTTTTTTGTGAATTAATAATGTATTGTAAATAAATAAATGTTCTTCCTTAAAATACAGGGGCCATAATTATACATACCCCTATGTTAAATTCCCATAGAGGAAGGCAGATTTTTATTTTTAAAGGCCAGTTATTTCATGGATCCAGGATGGATCCTTTGGAATTAAAATAGCTCCACATCATCACATACCCTTCACCATACCTAGAGATTGGCATGGTTTTATTTCATTTAGTCTAATAGCTGGTTTGATTTGCATTGATATGGATCTTATCTCAGTTAGCTATTAGGCTAACTGAAATAAAACCATGCCAATCTCTAGGTATGATGAAGGGTATGTGATGATGTGGGGCTACTTTAATTCCAAAGGCCAAGGGAACTTTATCAGGATGCATAGTATCCTGGATCCATGAAATAACTGGCCTTTAAAAATAAATATCTGCCTTCCTCTATGGGAATTTAACATAGTGGTATGAATACTTATGACCCCTGTATTTTAAGGAAGAACATTTATTTATTTACAAAACAAATTGGTGTCCTTAAAAGGTCGGATTTTTCCTAATTTTTTTAATTAAGGCATTAAGATCAATTTCCAAAAGATGATTTTTTTGTATTCCTCTTTTTAGTCAACTTTAGCATGGGTATGAATACTTATGAGCAGCACTGTATGTATGTATATATATATATATATATATATATATATACATATATTTTTTCGTTTTGTAATGGCGTGTATACTATTGTCGTCTATACCGAACTCTGAACGAAAAGCTCTTTTTATTTAACAGTTTTATTTTATACTTGAATTAAATGTATTTGAAGGCTAGCCAAAGCTTGGCATTTTGCAGTTTTTAGCTGCAAAAGTTTTTATTTTTGTTTGAAGACATATATAAAGTAATAAAAAACTACATTTAATGTGTTGTTTCTTTTCTTTTAAATTGTATGTCTACTGCAGTCAAATTGGAAAAGTATCTATATTTACATACTGTGAATCGTTTTTTTAATCGACAATCGTTCTTGAATCGAAAATCGATTTTGAATCGAATCTTGAGCCTAAAAAATCTATATCGAATCGTGACATTTTCTGAATCGTGCACCCCTAGAAATCACCAAATATCTGTCCTTTAATCATTGTTACTTTCTCACGTCAACAAGTCAACGCACAGTCCAGTAGAACTCGAGCTTGGAGTAATAGAAATAATAAGGCAGAGTGGAAACATTTGTCGTGGAAACGGTCACAAGTTTTAGCCATTAAACCAGGCTCAATGTTTTACGATATGATATTATTAGAGGCCAATGAACCTGTATTACTCCATGTAAGTTACATCAATTCATCCAAACACTCCAGAGCAGTGCAACGACTTTGAAGAGGATAAAGAGACTTTAATTGTTTGTGTTTTTATCAAAGATGTATGTAAGAAATGATTTTGTGGTTCCTGTATTGTTGACTATGGTCTTCCTTTGTGTCACAGTTTAAGTTTACTTGGTATATTTCCTATTGTATGTAACTCAAGGAGTGAGATAAAAAAATTATTGACAATAAAGGGAAAGTCCAAAGTCTTTAAACGGTGTGGGAATCTTTCATGGACTTCCTGAAAAATAATCCGAAGGAGGATTCTTCAATACAAGAACTCTTTGTTCTGAAGCACAAAGTAATGACCATTAGGGCTGCACAATATGAGGAAAATATGCGATAACGTTGTTCAATATCACAATAGCGATATTACTTGAATTAAATAAACCGATGTTAAAGTACTCAGTTCTGCATTTCTGCTGCTTTCAGTATTCTGTTTAAATACAACAAACTGTTGAATTTAAAACAAACAAAAGGAAATCATTTCCAGCTTTCTTTTATTTAACAAATTAAACATTGAATATAGAAGGCACCAATAAAAAAAAACAGTGACAGTTTCATTTTAAGTGCAGTTTTCTGCTGATATTTTGTTTCTACTAACAAAAAAAAAATCTCTGAGGGCGCCCGGATATAGAGGTTTACTCCTCTACGCAGCGGCCCGGGTTCGACTCTGACCTGTGGCCCTTTGCTGCATGTCGTTCCCCCCTCTCTCTCCCCTTTCATTTCTTCAGCTGTCCTGTCAATAAAGGCCTAAAATGCTCAAAAAAAATTGTCTTTAAAAATAAAAAAACTTTAAAAAATGAGTGTCTTTCGCGATATGTTGCAGCCTTTCGTGATGTGTTTATTGCGCCAGTTGATATTGCGATGATGATTTAAAAAAACCCGATATATTGTGCAGCCCTAATGACCATGTATCTAATTTTCTATATTTAGCTTGTGCTTCTTTTTCTGTAATTTTCCATATGTATGAACATACTGTACTGTACATGTACTAGGCCTGCACGATATTGGAAAAAACTTACATTGCGATATTTTTTTTCCCTGCGATATATATTGCAATATGAAAAAAAAGACAAATTTTTACAAGAGGACATAAATAGCCCTATTTAGAAATACTAAATAATTTTCATCTACTGGGGTGATTTTGTAGGGGAGTGCATCTACAAAGAAAATAAAAATTAAAAAGGAAATTTTCTTATGTGAACCAGTCTTTGTTGAACTTTAATGCTTTACAAAAACCAAAGCAACTAATTGCTGTGATTACTCTTCTGAAGTGATTTTGGAGAGGGAAATTAGGAAGAAATACACTGGTTGACTGACATGACACCATTGTATTCATATAATATCAATCCAGGCTAAAGTGAATGATATTAATAATGCATGCATGTTGCTTCCTCTAAATTTCAGCTTGTGGTCGACTAGCGGGGCCTGTTTTGGTTGTTTGATAAACTGATTAAAATTGATCATGATTGTTGGTTTGCTGTGCATGCAGAGCCTGCATGTCACACTCTTGCAACAAACTGTGTATCCAAGTGCACTTAAATCAGTGTAAATGACGTTATATCAGAAACAGACTGCTGTTGTAGATTAGTGTTACGTTTCCAGCGTCGCAGCTCCGAACCATAACGTTAGTTGGGACCTTAGACTATAATATACAGTCTATGGTTGGGACAGACGCCTTGTTTCTTTAGGCTAACTATGTTAGCTTTAGCCTGGCTGGTAGCAGCTTTCTGCGGTGAAAAATGGCCGGGATATGTCGTGATTATGTTGCATTAATCAGGTGATTTAGTTTGTCTTTGCAGCGAACATAAAACACTGACTACTGTAGATTCACTACCCATGGAAAAGTATGTGCATCACTGTGTCAGCGGCAGCTGCCGCTTACGGTACTTTTCCACACACGGGAGAGCCTCACTTCCCATAAAAAATCCAATCTTTAAGGACACCAATTTTCTTTGTGAATGAATAATGTATCATCAATAAATAAATAAATGTTCTTCCTTAAAATACAGGGGGCATAAGTAAGTACACCCCTATATTAAATTCCCATAGAGGCAGGCAGATTTTTATTTTGGAAGGCCAGTTATTTCATGGATCCAGGATACTATGCATCCTGATAAAGTTCCCTTGGCCTTTGGAATTAAAATAGCCCCACATCATCACATACCCTTCACCATACCTAGAGATTGGCATGGGGTACTTTCCATAAAATCATCTCTCAATGCAAATCAAACCAGCTATTAGGCTAACTGAAATAAAACCATGCCAATCTCTAGGTATGGTGAAGGGGATGTGATGATGTGGGGCTATTTTAATTCCAAAGGCCAAGGGAACTTTATCAGGATGGATAGTATCCTGGATCCATGAAATAACTGGCCTTTAAAAATAAAAATCTGCCTGCCTCTATGGGAATTTAACATAGGGGTATGTATACTTATGACCCCTGTATTTTAAGGAAGAACATTTATTTATTTACGATACATTATTCATTCACAAAGAAAATTGGTGTCCTTAAAGATCGGATTTTTCCTAATTTTTTTAATTAAGGCATTAAGATCAATTTCCAAAAGATGATTTTTTTGTATTCCTCTTTTTAGTCAACTTTAGCATGGGTGTGTAAACTTATGCACACCACTGTATATATATATATATATATATATATATATATATATACATTTTTTTTTTTTTTCTTCTCCTTTGACCGTGTTTTTGACATAGATACAAAACAGAATACAATGGTTGTAAAAAAAAAAAAAAAAAAGAATCACATTGTTGGTTGTGGTCTTGTTTTGGGTTGACAATAAGAAACATGTAGAATCAACTCAAGATTAGCCCGTCTGTGAACACACCCGTGTGTAACAGTGTGACAGCCGAGGGCTTAAAGCCCTGTTAGCTGAGAGGTATTCCCGACTGTAATACAATTGGTCGAAGTGGAGTGTGAAAACAAAAGTGTTATAGTACACCTTGTCCTGCTTTTTTTAATAGAATGTTTTAGGGAAATGTAAAGAAACAAAGATATGTAACACTGCCAGAGTAGTGAAAGCCATACCTGCTGCTTATGAAAAAATGTTTGACTTTTGTCTGCCTGCGAAGAAGAATACTGTAAAAGGTTGTTTTAATTTTCTTCTCTTTGCTGTACAGTTACCTGTTTCTATTTAGCTTGTAAAATCAAGTCTATCTCGTGTGTGTGTGTGTGTGTGTGTGTGTGTGTGCGTGTGCGTGTGCGTGTGTGTGTGTGCGTGTGCGTGTGCGCATATGATCAACACTGACACATCTGAGTCTCTTTCTGCGTTCCCTCTCTCCTCCTCATGCAGCCTCTCTTCACGGGACAAGAGACATTGCGTGCATCCCAATATCATCATGTGTCATACAATATTCCTCTTCCTGACACATTCGCTCCATCTCATCTGTCACTCTCCTCTAACTCCAGTTTTTTTTTTTCTTTTTTTTTCTCTCCCTCATGTAGCTGCTGGGGAAAAATCTGGCTGTCTTCCTCTACGCTGCTCATTGGCTCCATTCCTGTCATCCTCTCGCCACCTTTTTTTTTTCTTGCAGTCTCCATCTGCATTTCCTTTTCCCTTCCATCTCCCTGTCTCCCTTTCTCACCCTCTCCCTAATTCCTTGTCTTCCTTCGTCTCCGCCCTTCTCCCTTTCTCTCCTCCTCCCTCTGTCTCCCTAATGTTATATTAATAATGGAGAAGGTGCATGTTCAGCCAGACTTCATGAATTAACAATCAGATGGGAAGGAGTATGGAGGAAAGGAGTGGGGCAAAAAGAGAGTGACATGGATGGATGAGAGGTGGAGAGGGTAAGGCGAGAATGGACGCAGGGGTGAGGAGAACAATTTGGTGAAGAGGAAAAATGGCAAGTGAAGGAGGGGAGCTTATCTTTGTATCACACTTCAGCACTGCTCTGATCGCCTCTCCGCTGTTTGCTTCTGGTCTGCTTATGCATCACTTCAGCCTTCACTCTGGGCTTGAGGGGAAGTCAGAAGGTCACACACACGACCAGCTGTGTGTGTGTGTGTATATGTGTGTGTGTGTGTGTGTGTGTGTGTGTGTGTGTGTGTTTTTACGTCTCCGTATGTGTTTATATCAAAATGACAGTTTGGGATGTTAATGTTGTATCATGCCTGCAGTCTAGGAGCTGAGTGCCCTTGAACTGATAAAAGCTCTGCAGCCTTCAGCCTTAGACCTATTAGATATCAACCAAGCGCTCCTAAACACTCTAAATGGCTAATGCATAGACAATACATTTAGGAAAGCGTGTGTGTGTGTCTGTGGGTGTGTGTGCGTGCTTTTAGTATAGAGGCATGGAGCAGAAAGAGCAGTTTACATCATTCATATTCCATGTCAACAGGGCGATGGATCGATGGATGGGTCAACAGACAACTCTATCAAACCATCAGTCAAAAGTCTATTGAGATCTTTAAAAATGCACCTTTTTTTTTAACCGGCAACATTAATACAAACATCTCCTTTTAGAGATTACATTGGAGGTGTTAAAAAAACACATTTAGTTATTATTAATTAAGAGCTTAAAGGGGCAGTTCACCCCAAAATAACAAAAAAGAAATCCTCTTACCTGTAGTGCTATTTATCAGTCAAGAGTCTAGACTGGGCAAACTCTCAAAACAGTCTAGACTGTTTTGGTGTGAGTTGCCCAGTGTTGGACATATCGGCCGTAGATATGTCTGCTTTCTCTCCAATACAATGGAACTATGGCACTCATCTTGTGGTGTTCAAAGAGCTAAAAAGATATATTTGAAGAATTCAACAGCAATGCCTGTTTCCAAATCATGACCCGCTTACTCAAGATAATGACCAGACCTGGTTGTTAGCAGTTGAATGTAGCAACTATTTTCTTTTTATCCCATCACCACGCAAAAGGAAGCGTACTCAACAAGACTAAGGATGTTTCCCAAGTCTCTTATTTGATATTTCCTCGCTTGAACCGGATGTCGTTCTGGCCCTCCTTCACGAAGGCCGTCTCAAAGCTCTTTATTCCTGCCCCAAGGAGCGACCATTGAGGATGGATCTCCGAGGAGCTATGAGCGAGGATACACAAGAGCAACCTTCACGGAAGCTGTGCAGCTGAATGCGGTTGTTAACTCCGCCAATAAAGCTGACAAATTCACGTGACACTTCAGAGGAAAGCACATTTCATCCCTCTAAAAACACATTTCCTCGATTCCTCTCTTCTCCCATGATTTCCTTGCATCTCTCCCATGCTTCCTCGGTGACGGTGACGGCCTAGGATACGAGGTAGGGAAGCAAGTGAAGGAAACGTGGATGCAATTTAAGCTCAATGGTGTTTTAAGCCCCCATCGTCAACTTAAAGGCAGCGCTGCGACCGTCGACTTCAAGGCACCTAACCCTAACCTTAACCCTTGCCTAAACCTAGTGCCTTCCATGCAGCGCTGCCTGGACGGACTCATGCACTGACATTATATAGGCCACACCTTTGTCACATCTGATGATGATTAGGTAATCATGTATCACCGTTGGGGTAAGAAAAACCATCAATCATTATTACAAACTATGTTTCACACAATATAGAGAGTTCTCGATTTCATATATATTGTTAAAATGTTTAAAACTACTGTCACGGCAGGGCTGTAGTCAAGTCCACCTTTGTTGAGTCCAAGACAAGTCCAAGACCAGAACTAGTCGAGACTGAGTCAAGACCGAGTCCAAAGAGGTTCAAGTCCAAGTCAAGACCAAGTCCAAATGAGAGACAGTCAATACCCAGACAGAAAAAACAGAATCCTCTACAAGACCACTTACTTATCTGTTCATAATTTATATGATGTGAGAGACAGTATATCTTATATTTTAAGATGAAAATGTTGCTTTATTATTTGTAATAATCAAAAAGCAAGTGCAGAGTAACACACTATAGGATCAAATTAGGCATTATTTACTTAAAATAAAAAATGGAAATTAAACTTGATTACTCTTGTTACGTCTAAGATAGTCTCGCTTTGCCAGACCATCCTCCAAGGCGCTGCGGAGGAGGGTCTGGCTAGACCACACCGCATTCTGGGATGGGAGAAAAACATCCTCTAGTTTATTGACATTTCTTTAAACAAATCACAGTCGTCATGGGCGGAGCTAATCTCAAAATAGCCTCGGGAAATAACTTGTTTTGGTGGAAGGTGTACTTTAAAAGTTATTTTAGTCGTGCGAGAGAAAACTCAGATTGGACAGATAGTCTAGCTAGCTGTCTGGATTTACCCTGCAGAGATCTGAGGAGCAGTTAACCACAGTCCTCATAAATCGGGTGAAAGGAAACGACATCAGTGAAAAGATATGAATCCGGTGGAATTTCCTGCGGCACCGGAGCAATCCCGGAAGTGGAACGTCGTGGATATAGACTACGTCTAGGATTATATCAGAGTTTGGTTTTACTGGTGTATTTGAAATCTGGAAAACTAACTGCTTAGCCGCCCAACTGAAGGTAAGGGTCAGAGGCCTACCTGCCGTCCTTCGGCGCAACGTCAAACAGCGTTGACGTTCAGTTGACAGTTCATTTGTTTGACATTCAAAATGCGAATATAACCTTAACTCAAACTCCGTGGGGAAACGTCACAACAAGTCAGAAAACACCATCCTCTTGAGCAGTATCTCACTCAGTGTTGCCAACTTTGCGACTTTGTTGCTAGATTTAGCGACTTTTCAGACCCCCTTAGCGACTTTTTTTTCACAAAAGCGACTAGCGACAAATCTGGCGACTTTCTGTAGAAAAGACAGCGACTTTCTGTAGAAAAGTCGCCAGTATTCACACGAGGTATTTCTCTCCTGTGGCCGCCAAAACTCTCCTCTCTCTTCTGTTCTGTGACTGAGGAGTAGAGGAGCAGCCCCTCCCCTCTCTCCTGATGTGCAGCAGCACTGCGCACACTGTGCAGGCAGGTAGAAGGGGAGGGGGGACAGGGTGCGGGGGCCGGTGTAGGTAGGAGAGACAGCGGCCTGGCCCTGGGCAAGCCAGCCTTCTTTGAGAATTCTTTATCAATCTTTTTCCCTCCCTTAGTTTGTAGAATCTCTTTTTTTTACTTCAAAGATAGGCTACCTAAATGATAATTATAAGGTAAAATAAATTCCTGTATTGAATTTGTGATTATTTGGCTAAAGATTTCTATTTCTTTCTATCTACGTACCTTGCTGACACAACCACTAAGCTTTATGCAAATGATTGCGTAATGATGTCATAAATATGCAAATGAGTGTATGACATCATCTAGCTACTTTTAGCGACTTTTGGAGCTGGTGCTAGCTACTTTCATTGGAAAAGAGTTGGCAACACTGCTCTCACTGAGCTCTCGAATCTGCTTCATTTCCACTTTTGCAGACTCTATGATGCAGGTAATCCACACCCACCCCAGCCCGGTGGCCAATAGAAACCAACAGGTGGATTATGCTGTGACAATACATAGATATTGGAAAAAAAAACTGTAACATCAGCTCTACTGTAAATGAACATCATAAACAAGTTTGTCTAAATATCCAATAACCAGACTTCAGTGGTGTATGTAAAAGCATTTCACTTGTATGCGTGTGAGATTTTCAGTACAGTATGTGAATGAGTTTGGTTTCCTATGTGTGTGTGAGAGGAAAAGTACATGTATATGCATGGTAATTCTGAATAATGTCCCTAACGGCCCCTCATACAGGAGTGTCCTGTAACCACACCCAGCAGTGATGTCACAATGCACTGACAGACTCTGAAGTACACTGCTACGCCACTGCAGCAAGGTGACAAAAAACAAGACTCTCAGCTGCTGTCAGTGTCTTTAACAGTGAATGCTGTTGTAAAGAACTGAAAGCACATGCTTGTAGTCAGTGGTAGAATGTAACTAAGTAAATGTACTCAAGTATTGTACTTAATTACAATTTTGAGGTACTTGTACTTTTCATGCCACTTTCTAATTCTACTCCGCTACATTTCAGAGCAAAATATTGTACTCTTTACTCCACTATCATTATTTTACTCTGACAGCTTTCGTTACTTTACAAATTAAGATGTTTGCACACAAAACACATGTAGTTTATTAAAATATGATGTTTTATTATAAATTAAACTACCCAACGATATAACGGCCTACAAGTACAGCTGACATAATTAGCCGATTAAACACTGATTTGATTGACAGAACTGTTTGGCTCGTTTCCTGTTTCTAAAATGTGAGGACATTTCTGCATTGAGTACTTTTACTTTTTATACTTTAAGTACATTTTTCTGATGATACTTACATAATTTTACTTAAGTAACATTGCATATACATACATAGCACTTTTATGCTAGCCTCAAAATAGTTATTTTTAAAACACTAAGAAGGCTCGACACAACATGAAACTTTGCTCCAAGTATGACCAGGGTCTCTACACATGAACTCCAGCATTGACAACATTGTTTGTGTACACAGAGTTTACTAAAAAGAAAGGTTTTGAGCAACTCACTGTAGCTGTTGTTCTTCTGGTCACCGTCTATCGAGCCAGTCAAAAATAGTCGAGGGAGGAGAGTAAAGATGGAAAGCTCCTAAAGCTTAGTTCCATATAAATTCACGGATAATTTGTTGTTTTGTCGATGGTGAAACACAATATTGACCTTGTAGTTGAAAAAGGAGCCTCATATAAGAATGACATTTCCTCCTATGGAGTCCGTTCATTCACATTCGGAGATCGCCTATTTTTGACTGAGAAAATGGCGGATAGCGTAAACAACAACTGCTAACGTGAGTTGCTCAAAACCTTTCTTTTTAGTAAACTCTGGGTAAACAAACAATGTTCTCAATGCTGGAGTTCATGTGTAGAGCCCCTGGTGATACTTCAAGCAAAGTTTCATGTTGTGTCGAGCCTCCTTAGTGTTTTAAAAATAGCTATTTTGAGGCTAGCATAAAAGTGCCCCTAGCACTCCCATTCAAAAGGCCATTTGACCGAAAAACTAAAATACGGTAAATCTTAAAAGTGGCGATTCCGTCCTAAATATGCTTTTAAACGAAAGTTTGACTTGGGTACATTCACAAAAAGACCCTAGGTTGCATTTTGGCGAGAGTTACGCTTTAAGTAAAGGATCTGAATACTCCTTCCACCACTGCTTGTAGTTAGAAGTCTGGTATACAGTAGTAGCATGAGAGGACTGGTGGGTCATTGACTCAAAATCAACCTTTGCCATTATTACTTCTCCAGCACTGAGCTCCCTCCACCCTGAACACTGCAGTGATGTCAGTGAGGGTGTTGGTAGTAATGTAGGATTGGAACCATGAAAAAAAAAGTCACTCTGATTGGCTTCTTCAGAGAGAATGTTCTATACAATTAATTGTCCAAATAACCAAATACCAAAACTAATGACACTTCCATCAGCCTCAGCTGTATTGTTTGTTGATATGTTTAGCTCTAATTAGCAGATTTTAGCGTGCTAACATGCCAAACAGTAATGTAATTAATTATTTAGTTATTTTAGTGTTTGATATCTAGCATGCTTTTAGCTACAGTGCTCCAACTTCATGGAATGACTTGCAAAATCAGCAAATACTGCAGGTTTTTATTTCACATACTGAATTCAAGTCCTACTTAAATCAAATATATCAACATGTCTGCGCTTGTTTTTAAAATGTGTTCTGTTTTTATTTCTTATTTATTTTTGCAGTCCATCCCTGTTTGCCTGTTTTTTGTTGTCTGTTAAAGTGTATCCTTTATGTGCTACCTTCTTGGCCAGGGCTCACTTGTAAAAGAGATTGTAATCTCAATGTGATTCTTTTCCCTGGTAAAATAAAGGTAAAATAAAAAAAATGGATAGATCATGTCATGTAGTCTGGTTATGTTATGAGGTTATTACCGGACTGTTTCTTATCATGTTTCGTTCGTTTTGTGGTAGTTATGTTTAGCTGCAAAAAAAAAAAAATATATATATATATATATATATATATATATATATATGAATGGATGTTAATGATTTGAAATGTGAAAGCAGTTTCAGTTTGTTAGACTGGTTTAAAATGCCAGTTAAGAGTGTTTTAAACAGACGTAATGTCCCTTCACTCAGCACATTTATATATAAGTTGGCCACTCTACTTCTACACTCAAGATTCTACTTCTTTCCAGATGAGGTGTTTGTAAGGAGAAGGAGGACATTGTTGTCTATATTTGTAGAAATAATAAAATAGATTAGTGCTCATCTGCAAAGAACGATTTTCCGTTAATGTTCCTCTGGGAGATGGTGTAAAACAAGTAAAGATAAGAGGAGGGAAAGATAAAATCAGCAACAAAGCTTTTCATCAAGATCAAGATGTGTGTGTGTGTGTGTGTGTGTGTGTGTGTGTGTGTGTGTGCCTGCATGGACAGGCAAGTCTGTGGTCCATCTCCCTGCGTGTAGAGGATATCTATTAATAAGTTCATCTGATTCATCTTTAAATACATTTCTCCTCTCTCTCTTCACACTGGCTCACTGCATAACAAGCTTTGACAGTAGCGAGTTGGGTAAAGCCATGCATACGGATGAGGGGGGCGGGGGGGCTGGTGTGTGTGTGTGTGTGTGTGTGTGTGTGTGTGTGTGTGTGTGTGTGTGTGTGTGTGCGTTGGCGGGGCCTGCAAGAAATGAACGTATGATTATTTGTTCTTAAGCACTAGGGTGTGCTAGCTTTCAGCACAGCGGACAGCGCCTCGGGCCTCTGCTTGTTTGGTCGTACAGAGAAGAGAAGGAAGGGTCTGCTGCTTCTAAACACTTTGGTCAACACTGGGTTTATTCTCCCTGGTCTGCATCAACGGAAGTACATTTCCAGGATAATTATTGCCTGACATCCTGCGCGTAGCTCACACGCCAGACGTCCCTCTCTGTGTGTTGTCGTTCTCAATCCCTGTTCGCTTCAGGAAACAACAACAAACTTCGAGCTAGCAAGCTACACGCTGAAAATGGCAAGTTTTAAAGAAAATTTGGATCGTGCAACAAGGCAGGCCTGCTTGGTTCTTTCAGGGAATGATTATAAAGATTTACAAAGAATATGTTTACGGCATTTACTCTCTTATTGGGATGTTTTGACCAATTGGTGGGATTGCTGTGGACGAAATACACCCAGTGATACAATGTTAGAAGCAAATTATGTTTAACCATGTATCCAGCTAATTAAAATAACTCATGTGACTGTATTGCGTCAACAGTTAACTTCATTTAATATTGGATGTGGCGTTTTCTTTTGCAGGGTGCAAATGTTCCACCAAAACAAGTTCCTTCCAGAGACTATGTTGCAGAGCCACAGGCGCGTCCGGAGCACAGCGCCGCCCAAGACGATTGTGATTGGTTTAAAGAAATGCAAACAACCCTGAGCGTTTTTTTTTCTCATATGCTGGAATGTATGTGTGGTGTAGCCAGACCTTACTCCACAGTGCTGTGGAGATCTGGCAATGCGAGACTAATTCCCCCAGACCCATGAGCTGTGGAGCAGACAATTACCTCCCAAAGTGGGGACCCAATCCTCCAGTGCTCTTGAGTACGCTTCACGGTGTCCCCAGCAGGACCCGAAATTAACAACTGAACGCGCCAATGCGAGTACATTTTGCCATTGGCAGGTGAAACTGTCAATCTACCTGCCACGTTGGTGGGAAGCCAATGAGAATTGAATGATTCATTAGTTATTTTTTGGCACTGTTGTTCTTTCACATTTCAACCAAGTCCGCCATTTCCTTGGATTTGAGCTAAAAAAATGTGGCGGCACATTACTGGCAACCAACAAAAAGATGAGGATGATTCAAAGAAAAGTAAAAGAAGACGTTTTAATACCAAATGGACAGTTGAGTTGGCGATAACGACAAGGTTTGTGTCTGATTTACAACTGCAGTACAGAACAAATGTACTGCAGTGACTGTCATGTGTATAGCTCAGAGCAAGCACAGTTAAATCCTTTTATGATTGGGACTGAAAACTTAAAATGATGAGCAATTAAGGACCACGTCATCAAAAAGCCTTTATGAGGGGAAAAAAAATTGGCTGGTAAAAAGCCACGGTGGCAGGCGGATTTTAAAACCCACCTGCCACAGTGGCTGATGGCCAAAAAAAAAGTAAACTTCAGGCCCTGGTCCCCAGGTATAGTAAATGTGCCGTTTTTGAACTGCACTTCACAGAGTTCACTTGTCAACCAAACAATGTGTCCAGAAATGTAAAACTCATCTCCTCTTGTGCCCCAGAGGACTTCTCCTAGAACTACAACTCATAACAACAAATGGAAAAGCTTTTGTTAACTGGATACATGTTGTATCACAAATGTGTTCTTCAATCAATATATAATGTACATATAAATGTTGCAGGTTTGAATTTTACTGTGACTTACTAGAAGTTAACACAAAGGCATACATTGGTGGACAGTTTACTCATGTGTGCTTCTTTATACTTCTACTCTACTACATTTATGAGGGAAATATTTTAATTTTTAATTCATACATTCAGTTACTTTTTAACATTTTACATAAAGACATATGATAAGAAAGATTAAACCAGTGGCCTTATAGAAGATCAGTGTCCTAGTTTCAGATGTCTATGAGTTGTTAGCAGTTTCACCAAAGAAACATTTCCCCTCTAAACTTTTTAGATTGTTTCATTGAAACAACTGGTCGAGGTCGAAAGAGATATAATTATTCAATATTTCACAAAAAAGTCTAAGAAAAAGTCTACAGCCTAAAATAATGAATGCAAATTTGTGTAGCAGTTTTTATATATTACATAAAGTTTTTTAATCCAACACATTCTCACTCCCATCTCGTAAAATACGGACGCTTGGTCAGGTGCCTTTGTCGCTGTTATTGACGCTAAAAGTCTCCTTTAGCGTCATATAACGCGCTTTAACTAAACGCGCTTGGTCGGGACTATTGGCGTCCCTTTTGATGCAGTTAGGTTAAGGAAAAGCTTGTGTGTTGGCTTACGTTTCCGTGACTCGCGGAAAGAATGGGACGGTTAAAGACACGCGGGACACGAACCCTGGTCTCCTGGGTGAAAGTCCTGTGTTTGACCCATCCACCGCCCCGACCAACCTTCCTACGTGGAATTCCCCCCTTACATACTACTCTCTAAACCCCGTGCAGATGCTGCTCTCCCCGGTACGTTCTACAAACACGCTGAAGGGCGCTTTTTTCGTCGCTTGAGATGCTGACAGCCACTGTCCAAACGTCCGTATTTTACGAGTTCGGAGTGAGAACGGGTTGTTTATTCATACATTAATCATCTCTAGACCCCTTAGATTTACTCTGTGACCCTTTAAGGGGGCTTAACCCCCAGGTTGGAAAATACTGAGCTACATAACTGTATACAAAGTAATAAAAACTAACTTCACCTCCTTCTCCACGTGCTGCTTTCACTTTAATGCATCACCAGTACCTTTGATACATTGATAGCCTACTTTTTACAAGTAGGATTTTGGGTGAGGGACTTTAACATATAATTATTTTTACATGGTTGTTTATTAAACAGATAGTTTATAAAGACTGTACCGTTCGTGTATACAGGCAGGCCTGTATACAAGCCTGTGGTCGTGACTGTTTTCCCAAGATGGCGCCCGCCTGTATACATGAACGGTACAGTCTTTATAATCTATCTTTTTAATAAACTGTCTGTACACTTACAAAATTCTCAATGGTTCTGTTTACATGTAGGGACCCTTATTATGCTACCGTTGAAGTGTGGTGCTATTTTGAGCCTTGTTAGTGGTATAGAAATAGCAATTTCTTTTTACTTTACCAGTGCCCTGACAACTTAACCTGACTCCGCCAGATGGATTGCTTCGCATTTGCTCGGCATATCCATCTGGGAACTTTCTGTTGGAGAACTTTTGGGAAGGGGCGAAAATACTGGTTAGCTGATTGGATAAACCATCTGTCTATCACCACCTTCTTCACGACTAGCGGAGCCAGTTGATATATCAAACTCTTGCCGAAACCAGTCGGGAGAAGAGCAAAAACTTTTCCTCCGAGAAAAGCCTCCAGTGCTGTTTTTTGCTCTTCTTTCAATGAAGGAATACTTTCTAATTCGGATCAAACTTGCGCCATAGTTATGCTCATCTCATCCGTGGAAACCGCCATGTTGTTTAGACTGAACAGTCGCTTCTTGTTGCGTCACACCTAAACCCGCCTCAAAACCAACGCTGATTGGTAGATTGTTTGGCGAACGGCTCCAAATTTTCTCTATCTCAAGATGCCAGACTGATCTGCTAGTGGAAAACTGGAGCTTGCGAAATCAGGACGGTCTCACGAGGCTACCGACAACTAGCATTATAAGCTAATTAGCAGTTTGCGCTAAAACTGGTCACATTCGATTAGCATGAAAACAACTCCCAGAGAACGGTCGAACTCGGTACACGTGTTATTAACCCTTAGGTTCATTTTGCGCCAGATTTCTCCTTTAAGTAAATGTTCGGTGTTCTTTCACCTTGTTTATAAAGATGACAAGTTTTAATTAGAGGTTATACAGTATTTTATTACCCACCTACTGAACAGTGGGACACTCTAAATCATTTTACTCTAAGCTGTTTCCTTACTGCTTTAAAAATGTGCGTTAATTTAACTTAATTAAGTTTCCTCAGTTTCAAGAGTCAGTTGTTCTTTTGGGAGCTACTTTGTACCGGCATTGATACTAAATACTAGGGGTGGGGGAAAAATCGATACAGCATAGTATCGCGATATTTTCCGTGGCAATACTGTATCGATATACAGACGGCAAGTATCAATCTTTTATTATATAAGTGTTGGTCAGTTTGTCTGCTTGACAATCCCATTTTGCAGCAATAAAATAGAAGTGAGATGGGGCAGTGGATATGATACATGCCTTTGGTGTGGGAGACCCAGGTTTGATTCCCACTGCGATACATCAACCAATGTGTCCCTGAGCAAGACACTTAACCTCTAGTTGCTCCAGATGCGTGTGACCTCTGACCTACTGTGTATGGTAATTGTAAGTCGCTTTGGATGAAAGCGTCAGCTAAATGACATGTATTCCTTTTGGGGACATAAACTGAAACTATGAAAATTTTAAAGTTAGAAAAAGGTAATAAATTGCAATTTATCGCAGAATATTGCAAATTGTTTTAAATCGCAATGATATTGTATTGTGACATAAGTATCGTGATGATATTGTATCGTGAGGCCTCTCACCCCTATTAAATACCCTGTGGAGCTGGGCTTGAAAGTTTCATTATACAGAGCTAGGGACAACATTCAATACTAACCGTCATCATGATTCACCATGTTTTATTATGAAGAACAAAAAAACCATGACATGCATTAAAGACACACGTTTCCATCATATGTCATCACAATTAAATTAAATACAAAGCAACTGTTTTTGGAAAAGTACAAAAGTGGGCCCCTGGGTAGCTCACCTGGTAGAGCGTGCACCCATTTGTAGAGGGTTTACTCCTCGACTCAGCGGCTGCAGGTTCGACTCCAACCTGCGGCCCTTTGCTGCATGTCATTCCCCCTCTCTCTCTCCTTTCATGTCTTCAGCTGCCCTATACAAATAAAGGCCTAAAATGCCCAAAAAATCATCTTAAAAGGAAAAGAAAAGTACCAAAATGTATGTATATATATATATATATATATATATAGAATGATTGTAAAGATTTACAAACCAGAAACAACCCAGAGTGTTTCAGAGAGTTCCAGATCTTATCGAACACACCTCCTCTATCTACATTATAAAATCCCAGTCTCTCCAGATGTGTTTGCCATTTATCTCAACTGCAGAAAATAAGGAGTTTAAACTCTCAAACAATGCAGGCTGGGAAGTCTGCTATATGCTGATCATGTTTCTTTCGAATCTTAATTTCGTGAGATGATTGAACTCAATGCAGTAAGATACATTCATTCAACTCATCATTCAAGTCAAAAGACTGTCAGGTCTTCTCAGGTGTCAGGTGAACTCATGTGTATCGGAAAAGATTAGGCCTAGTTGATTCCACTAAATTCCTCTATGATGTTTTACAATGCAGTTTTCCCATGCGTTTTTATTCTTTGAAAGAATATATATGAAAGAATTTCTTTCATATCTATCTATCTATCTATCTATCTATCTATCTATCTATCTGTCTGTCTGTCTGTCTGTCTGTCTGTCTGTCTGTTTGTCTATATCTATCTATCTATCTATCTATCTATCTATCTATCTATCTATTCATTTTTTTTTCAATTTAAAATAACATCACAGTGAGCTACAGCACAAAAGGCTTGTTTGGGATCATTTGCATGTCGGTGTTATTAGTGTTTTAAAAATACCGAAAACACCAACTGATAGGCCTAATTCCATACAGAAATCGTACACTGCGGTGTGTCTGGTGTCGTCATCACGCTGCCGAGTAGGTGGGGGTTGACGTAGGCTATACAGCAGCCCCCACCGCCCCCACCCTTCCCTCACTCGGTTTTTCTCGTGGATGCTGAGACCGAGCTCCTGTGCGCGCGGGCTCTCGCAGCAGTGGCTCAACCCCTCCTCCTCCTCCTCCAAAGATGTCGCATGAGCTTCTCCTCTCACCACGGCTTCTCATTTCTTTTTTTCTTTTCTTTTTCTCCCAGTGCCCTTAACAGTTAGCCTAATTCTGTCAAATTAGCAACTCTCGCCGCCGGGAGCAGCTAGCTAGCCCTCGTCTAGTCGCACGGACTGCACCCCCTCCCTACAACGGAGGTGTTTAAACCCTCTACCCGGCGCATCCTCTCTCTCTCTCTCTCTCTCTCTCTCTCTCTCTCTCTCTCTCTCTCTCTCTCTCTCTCTCTCTCTCTCGCTCGCTCCTCAATCGCCGCAGAACTTCGCCGACAAACCGTCAGGTGACCGCGCGGAGCGGAATATTCATCAGCACCGTCGTCGTCTTTCATCCCTCCACTCCTTTCAGACTCCAGGCAACCGGAGCTGCCGCAGCCCCGGTCCCCCCTGTACGCTCTCATCCGGTTTGGGACATTCTCCGCTCCACGCACACGCAGATTAACGGGGATTCTGCCTCCCCGCTCGCGCGCTGATGCTGATGTCCTTGAGCTCGGCCTGCACGGTGAGTCGGTGAGTCCGTGCGTGCCCGCGTGCGTGACTGTTATTTACCCCCGGGCGCCCGAGCGTCGTTTTTATTAGAGAAGATGCGCTGTGATTCATTTCTAGCATGTATCATTGATGTTTGTTTAACTGCAGAATGTACCACAGGCCCTAATGTGGCATTTCTCATCACAGGCCTTACACAGCTATAATAAGAGCCTATACAGTATAGGACATACCATAATTCCCTGCATGGCAAACAGCGCTATGACATTATGAAGGTGTATGTGTGTATGCGTGTGCGCGCGTGTACGTGTGGATGTGCTTGCGTTGAGCCAATGATACATATCCATCCATCCGTCCGTCCATCTATTCGTGTCCTGTGTCAGTTGATGATGCGGTGCCGCTTACCGCTTGCTTTTCCCGGGCGCCGGGGCGCTATGTATCAGGCTATAAGGTATTAGGTATCAATTGCGTTGTTTGTCTCGGTTACGGCACGTCGCACCTGCAGCGCTGAGCTGCGGGGGTGTCGATTTGATCTGGTAATGATCTATGGCCGGAGGGACTTTCATAAGTCGTCCTGTTCAGGCTCGGTTTGAGTTGGGTAGAGCGGGCCGGCGGTGGTCGGGCCGGTAACCTTGCGGAGGGACATAGGGTAGGCATGTGTGGCGCACCATCACTCTCTTTCTCCTTGCATCTTTAGTGGCCCACAGTGTAGTTTCTCGGCATTGATCAGGACCTCCTGTTGTTGCCATATATGTGATGAGGATGAGGATGAGCAGAGGGATGAAGCTCAGGCACGTCTGAAGGTGACCAGGAAAGGTCGTTTTGTATGGGAAGAACACTGTTTCATGGGGCCATTCCTGCAAACAAGTGCTGCACAGTCTTGCTGGCAATTGCAAGAATTAAGGGTGTGTGTGTGTGTGTGTGCGCGTGCGTGCGTGCGTGCGTGCGTGCGTGCGTGTGTGTGTGTGTGTGTGTGTGTGTGTGTGTGTGTGTGTGTGTTGCTTAGGGTGGAGGTGGATAGTGGCTCATGTGGGATAGACACGGGACACCGTGATAGTGAGAGTGTGTGTGTGTGTCTGTGCATGTGTGTGAGATGGAAGAGAGATGGATATATCTGTGGTCAGTCTTAACTCTGACTTTTTCCCTTTCTTTCTTTCTTTCTTTCTTTCTTTGTTTGTTTGTTTGTTTGTTTGTTTGTTTGTTTCTAAGTCCAGTTGATACCCCTCCCTTTGCCAAACTGTAACCATCATCATCCTCGTCATCTTCAGTATCATCCAGTTGCTTTAATGTGCTCTACACAGTAAATGCAGATATCTGTGCCCTGTTGGCTCTTGTAAGTGTGCTATTCCCGCTGGGCATTACAGAAGTGTGTTACTGGCGCCAAGCCAGCGATGGCAGGCAGCAGCCCAGATACAAGGGCCCTGCCAGAGGTGACCCTTCAGATGCCTGCCGAAAGTAGGACTGCAGGTGCACAGGTGGACCGCAGGCTAACTAGTGTAGGCGGGGGGATGAAATACTGACAAGTTAAGCTAACTAGATAACATGTAGACAACAGGGACAGGTATAATGAACCTGACACAACTAAGCCATAAAACTACTGGGAGGAGAACGGAGTTCACCTTTGGTCCATGGTAATAAACACATGATGGTATACAAACAGACATTTATACACTCTTCCCCCTCTTATTGACACACGCACGCACGCACACACGCACGCACACATGCACACACACACACACACACACACACACACACACACACACACACACACACACACACACACACACACACACACACACACAGAGCAGTAAAGGAACACTCACCTATGATGACAATTGTGTGCACAAGAAGTACAGACCGGAACACATGAATGCACACATACTTGTTAAGTCACATGTGCTCAAGTGTGCATGTATGTACTACACACACACACACACACACACACACACACACACACACACACACACACACACACACACACAGTCACAAAGCATACGAGGCCCTGCTGGCCTAAAATCAAATCCCGTGAGGACCTTCTCTCTGTACCCTTGTTAACTTTCTTGCTTCTGCGATAAAGAGGAAACCCCAGAGGGAAAAAAGTGGGCACTTTCTCTTAAAAAAACTAAACAAAAAAACAATCAAATTGCATCGACCCCCTGAGGGATGGTGTGCTGAGAAGCAGGGCTAGCATTCAGGATAACTGGGCAGGTCACTGATGATTGTGGTGACCTTTTGTCTGAATCTTTTCATGTTGTGTGTGTCATGTCAGCGATTATTTCAGTGATGTCTCTGGGCATCAGTGTTAGTGTGTTGTGTACTATACATTCATGATGATGGTATGCTGTGGCTAAAGGGGACTGTATTTCTGTGCATGTGTGTGTGTGTGTGAGTTAGGAAGGCATAACAAATTGAGTAACAAAGTTTTTTGTGCAATTATGTAACACAGGCTCACATGTGCGCATACACATGTGCACTGTGCACATCAAAGCTCTAAGACAAACAGAAAGACACGGTCAGAGTTAGTTGCAATAGTTGGGAGGCTTAACAGAAGTGCTTTTTCCTGCATGAGCGTTATAAAATCAGACAGAATCTGTGAGTAAGAAACCGGGCAGGGAAGAAAATGCACGCTGGCTGATTAAATAAATGATTGCAGTAGCAGGAAGCAGATAGACAAGGATAGCGACAAAATAAGGGAGTCAGAAGAGAGGAAAAAGAAGACCGTAAAATAATAACAAGCAATGACACAACACAAACCAAGGCATGTAAAAAAAAAAAAAAAGATAGATAGATAGATAGATGGGAGACCAGGTAAATAAGAAAAGATGGAGCAAGAGGAAGCAGAGCAGGGGAAGGCAGAGCAGGGTGACTCAGTCATGAACTAACACTCTCAGTCAGGATAGAGGCATGGTAGGTCAGAGAGGAAATAAAGGGAGGGAGAAGATGCAAAAGGCAGACAGAGCTAAGGGAGAGTGAAGAGTGGACAGGAGGGAGGAGAAAAGGAATTAATGATGAGATTCAGTTCTTTCATGCTTATCCTTATGTAAAATACCCTGACAGTATGTGCCATGTGTGATGCTGAGAATATTTAGTTACAGGCAGCGCTAATTGCTCATGTGGGAAGAAGCTTGCTTGGTCTCACTCAGTGTGGTTGAAGTTGCTGTTCTACTAGGCGGATACTGAACACTATCGGTGTCAGATTTATTGTAATTAAATCAGTTCCAGCGATGGGCCGAAATGTTAAATCAGTGATTAGGAAATAGTTTTTTTCAGGGGATTCAACAAGAGCAGCTCACTTCCGGAAAATTCCCTCTTTCGGGCCTCACAAGCCTTTTATTAGACTGAACCAATTAAATGTGAAGTAATCGCACCTGCAAGGCATGATGTGGATGTGTCCAGGCATGGCATGATTTGTGACAAAGGATGTACCTGGTTTGAGGTAGCATTACAGTACCTGGGTTAACATAAAGGAGCATGATGGTAAAAATCTTTATTTGTTATTATTATCAAGAAATCCCATGAAAAAACCAAAACCGACAATACTAAATTATAAATGATATTCAGAACACGAATATAGCAGCAAACAACTATTTGCTATGTAAAGATGTAGTGAGATAATGGCGTCCTGAGCAGAGAATGAAGTCAAACTCCCTCTGTGTGTGTTGGGATCTGAGCTTCTCTGTTTTACTGGTTTGGTAAGCCAGGCTGGCGGCGCAGGCATCTGAGTGCCTCCCTTTGAAGCTGTTGGCCCTCCCCGTTAGGGCCAACCAATTAATCGCAATTTTATCAAAATCGCAATTTAGACTAGTGCATCATCCAAATTGCGCAATATTTGTAAAAGGCAAAATATGTGTCAAACCATTCTAAATTAAGTATTGTGGTACTGCAGAGACATCCCAGCCTACAAATCGTATTCTACAGTCTAAATCATTTTTAGTTTGGTATAGATCCTCGCAAAAATCACACTATAATCATTTGAATTGTTTCAATTTGAATATTTTTCAATGAAAATGAGAATAATGATACAAAATTGATCTTTCCCTCCAATTTTGTGAGTCATATTGAATCCTCATATTGTGCAGCCCTACTCCTTGTTTCTTCCCCCTGCCTCCCTTAATTGCTGCCGCTCAGCACGGCACACTACCTACGCGAAAGAGCAGTGCCGCTCATGCAGAGGTTACCGCTGATAACGTCGCAGAAGCAAAACTCACTCACCCTCCGATTGCCCCCAAAATTCCATTCTCCAATTTTTCAATTTGCATTTAACATACTACTACTTTAATAAAGTCTCTATCCACTACACAGCACTTAAAGCAAACTCACTTTTACAGCTAGTTCACCTGTTAATCTCGTTATTTCCTTCTTCCAAAACAGCCAGGAGTGGAGTTTTCTTTAAAATATAATTATGACTAGTGTGATAACTGCATGCCAAATTAATCAGAGCATACAAGGCCAAATTGACTCCTAAGTTAGCACATTGCAAAAGCTATTTTTAAACGGAGTCAGACGCAGTCAGTCCACATAAAAACACACCAATGCTACATTCACTTGCAAAAGAACGGGAAAACACTGATGAATCTGCCAATTAGATTAATTTGCTTGTTAATAGAAGGTGCCGGAACACCATTCCGGATCGTACCGGCCCACTTTAGCCCCTACAGTTAATATCGGATGAAAAATGTTACAGCTTTATTGCACTGATTTAAGTTTGCACTCCATTTGTTCCTTTTTTGAGAATATTTAAAGTGTTTTTATATGAACAATGGATGAAATGACTAGACTACTACTGTTGTATAGTAAGTAAGGTGTCCCTCGTAGTGATGAACCCAACTCTGCAGCTGCTTTGACCTCTTCGGAGCATTTTAGCATGCAACTTCACTGTATTTGTTCAGTCTCATGGCTCTCATGAGACTCAGGAGGCAGCTGTTTCCAGCTAAAAATCTAAAAAACAAATGTACGCTATCTACACAGCACTAAACAACAGACAGACAAAGTTAGTGGCTAGCTGGTGAACATAGTAGAGCATTTTGCAGCTAGATAATTTTTCTCAGGAGTTGGTGGAGTGAATATTAGACTTACATTTGTCATGTGGCCAGAAAGGCAGCTCCAAATGAATCCTAATGTTACTCAGTGTCAGCTGGATGTGTAAATAAGCCATATCCACTTTATAAAGTAATAACATGTCAGTGTTGTGTTTACAGCTTGTTGTGCTGCCCCCAAATGGATAAAAGCATTAGCTTTACAAAGCTTAATGTGTGGAAAAACTGAGCAAAGGTTTAGGTTTGCTTACAGGGCTAGACCAATAATGATCTTACCTTTTTAGATAATCACATGTATCATATTTGTAACCATTTTCTAGCATGACTGTACACTTCAAGACACACGTTCTTGTGTAATAATAATATAATGATGATAGTGAGTGAGATCAATAGAACAGAGTGGTAATGTTGTATCTCTTTCTTGCTCTTTCTCAGGTCCTGGTGGTGCAGTAGAAGCTACCTCTGAACTGGATCCACTTCCCGTCTCTGATTTATCAGTCGCCTTTGCCTTGCTCGCCCCTCTCTCCATCCGTCCATCATCCTCCCATCCCCGTCTCTGTAAGTCTGTCAGCCCGTCCGTCCATCTGTCCATGGACTGGCCGTGACCCTGGAGGGAGGGGGACAGAAAAGAGGAAAGAGCGGAGTCGCAGAGGAGACGAAGGAAAAGAAAGCTGGATTCATTCAGTCATCAAGCTTCTGAAGTGCCCCGGCTTGCTGTCCTTGATCCCCCTCACCCTCCTCCTCCTCCTGTTATGGAGAATTAAAGGAGCAGTGGGAGGCTAGGCCAAGATAGTGAGGAGGAAAAACTAAATAATCAACCATCGCCCCTTCATTGTCTTTGAAATGAAATGAAAAAAAGTGTTTAGGTGTATCATTATAATTACAGATTCTTTAAGAAAGAAATCAAGACCGAACCAAGATATTGGCTGCTGAGCACATGAACAACCCTCCACCAACCAAGCGAAAGGGGAACTGAGTTGAGGACAGACTACAGAGAGAAAGGAGGACCAAAAAACAGAAAAGAAACCCTTACTGACATGTCAACAACAGCCACTATGGGTGAAATGGCAAACAGCGCGGTGGAGTTTTATCCCAAAGGGACAAGAGGAGTGGGCGGAGCAGGAAGGGCAGACGGTAGCCATGCAGGGGGAGACTTTGGGGTCACGGTGGCGGAGCTATCGGAGCTGATGGAGCTCCGAGGGGCCGATGCCATTCAGAAGATCCAGGAGAGCTACGGAGACGCAGATGGGCTCTGCCAGAGACTACAGACCAGCAAGAGTGATGGTGAGCAGGCATGGGTGGACGAATGGTTGAACTGTTGAAAAAGTAGAGTGGTGGATATATGAATAATGGAGGAGTAGATGGATGAATGGATGATAGCACATGTATGAAAAGACTGATGAAAGGAACGGTTGGGTGGTTGAGTAGATACAGTACCAGTAGGACTGGGCATTAATTCAATAGGATCATTTATCGTCTTTCAATGGAATCATATATCGAGATGTTGTGATATAGAATTACGTTGTCTAAATTGATAATAACAAGCACATACTAACTCAATTTTCTCAGAAAATCTGTTGTGAAACATTTTGAGGGAATATCATTTGAAGAATTGCAGATTTGTTTTACCATCACACTTTTTTTGTGCATGCATGTAATAGCCATGGGCCGGTTACCGGTTTTCAGGTTTACCGCGGTTTGAAAAAGTAAAGGTTTCAAAACCACTAAAATTTTGTGTCATGCCGTTCCTGCGGTATAAGCTGTTTTTTATGAATGGTCAAGGACAGAAACAGCAGTTTAGTAATCCGTTTCCCTGCTAGTGTATACATTGTGTTCAATGGAAAAAAATTAATTTAATTTTTTTTACCCAGACATTTAAAAAAAATACATTTTAAAACTGTAATTGTAATACCGCAATACCGTGAAACTGTGATATTTTTGCTGAAGGTTATCATAACGTCAGAATCGTATATACCAACCCATGCCTAGCATGTAAACATAGTCAGTGTATAGCTGGATCTTTTTTTTTTTTTTTTTTCCTATAATTTCACTTGAAACTGTTTATAACATTATTGATGATTATTTATCTAAAATCTAATCTTATCACTTATCTTATCTAAAGCACCAATTGTCAACCCTACAATATCGTCGCAATATCAATATCGATGTTTGATGATGTATCAATGATTTGGTCAAGATTATCGTGATATCTGATTTTCTCCATATCGTGCAGCCCTACGTACCAGTCACAAGTTTGGACACACTTTCTCATTTAAGTGATTGGGAAAGTGTGTCCAAACCTTGGAACTGGTACTGAACATGAATGGGTGAATAATATGTCTGCTAGTATTGATAATTTTCTTTGTTGATTAATCTGTTAATTAGTTTTCTCGGTTAATCGATTAGTTGTTTTAGTCTATAAAATGACAGAAAGATGACGTCCTCAAATGTCTTGTTTCGTCCACAACTCAAAGATATTCAGTTTACTGTCACAGAGGAGTGATGAAACTAGAAAATATTCACATTTAAAGGGGAACTATGCAGTTCTTTTTAGCTTAATTTACCTTAACTGAACAGCTTCGGAGTCATTGGAATGGTTATATGACTTTTTTTGGGTTGAATGGTGGTCACCTCGCTTCCCCCTAGCGCCTGTGAGCGGAAAAACCACCCTTGCAACTTTCGGCTGGCGACCCGGCGGCCTCAGTGTCAGGAAGTATTGCGTGATATCAGGTCTCGCGATGTATCAAATTGCTTCACGGCACTGCACACATAACAGGAACCGGCTAGCTATAAGAACAAGGTAGCGACGGAGTTTTTCACACTATCGTCATGGCTGAGCCGGCAAAAAAGAAGCAGAAAGCTAGGAAAGCATTGTCGGAGGAACAGAGAAAGAGGAAACGGCAGACTGACCGAGTGAGGACTCAGACACAAGTAAACATAGGAGCTGCCAAATATCTATTCCGAAGCTGTAGGGGGAGCTCTATAGAGAAACCTGCCAGCAAAAAGAGAGAAAACAGTGAAGAAATTGCCAAAACTGCGGGGGTAAGCGTCTCCTCACAACCCGAACCTCCTATGGCGCCATTTTGATGCTAATAAGCCATCACCTCCCGTTAGCATCCCATTGACTGCCATTCATTTTGACGTCACTTTGACAGCGAATAACTTTACATCTGAAGCGTTTAAAGACTCTATTTGTCCATTGTTTATTTCTAAAGAAACATGACAATGTATAAAAGGCTCCATTACCTTGTACCTCACGTTATGGCTCCGTAGCAGACGTTTTTGTAAAAATAGGCTAACGATTGTGTCATAACCACGGGACTTTCTGTCGCACAGTAGAGAAATTACCGTATAGTACAGGAGAAGCGTGCAGGCAGTTTCGACTCACATTAGCTGTTTAAGTTTAATTACTAATGTTAACTAGCATTTTAGTGATCAATAATTAGCCTGTGTCCATGTTATCTCCTTACATATACCTACGCTCTCCGTCTCTGCAAGATTGGGAATGATTGAGATTTCACTAGAATTTGTAGAGTGGATGAAATGGAGATGGGTTAACAGTGAGATGAATTTGGTACACTGAGATGAATTAAAAGAAGAAGTAGAAGGATAGATGATATTGAGTCTTGGGTGGGGTAGCTCATTAACACAACTGCATGAGTGGTGGTGCTGCAAACTGTCCTAATCATCTGTCTGATTTCTACGCCATCATCATTTGGCTTAAACAGATTAATGGCATCAATCATTCTATAACAAGATCAAACTTTGTTGCATCACCAGCATGTTTTGATGACAGAAACTGACCAAGACAACATTCATTTTATTTTCCTCATGCATTATCACTACGCACGTAGACTGAATTTAAAAAAATGCATCAATTTCACCGCAGTACAACACATTTCAGACAGAAGGATACAGAATGAAATGAAAGCACTTACATCAAACAGTAAAAACTGATTTTATTCATGGAGTGTAATCCTGGCTGGGATGGATTCCTGGATAAATTGATTGGTGAATGGATGATGGGTCTCTAATGGATGAAGGAACGATGATAAATACATTTTAAATCCATAAATGGATGGATGGATGAATGGAGTAAAAGTATGCAAGGATTGACGAGGATCTCAAATATTGCAGACACAGTGTCTGTAACTATGGATTCATGTATAGCACTGCAACTATTTTCATTATTCTTTCAATTAATCAATGAATTATGTTAGGACTGCAATTTATGATTATTCTCATTGTTGATTTAGCTGCCAAACGTATAAAGCTGTAAATCCTCACATTTGACAACCAGGAACCAGCAAATTTCTGCTTGAAAAATGTAGTGTATTAGTGTACTTTAAAGGACAAATAAGGAATAATAACTATAACTGAAATGATTGATCAATTAATCAATCGACTGAAAAATGGCAAACATTCTGACCATTAATTGTAAAAAAAATAATCAATAGATGAATCTATAATGGAAATAATCGTTAGTTGGACCCCCCCGAAGCGTATCTTGAAATTGCTTACTAAATGGTATATTTACTTAATAAATGAGTTGACTGTAAACTATCTAATAGTACCTTTCACTTACAAACTTAAACACACACTCTCTCTCTCACACGCACTCACGCACGCACTCACGCACGCACGCCCACACACACACACACACACACACACACACACACACACACACACACACACACACACACACACACACACACACACACTAAAAGAACAAGTTGATATAATTATGCCAATCAAAGATTTGTAGTAACTGCTGAGGGTATAATTTGTGTTTCTGTGTTATAGAGTGTGTAGGCCTACATGCATGCGCCCACTTGTATGTTCTAACAGGGGTGTGGTACCACACTACGCCCACTCCTTCAACTAGTTTGTAACCTAGCAACACAACATTCGAGAGAAGTTGGCTGCGAAAGTCAGCAAGAGAGAGAAAGATGATGGAGAACTGTGAGATGGTGAGACGCTGAATTTGAGGAAGAAGAGTGTGTGTGTGTGTGTCTGTGTGTGTGTGAGAGAGATATGGAGATGGAAAAAAGTGAGAGAGTTGGTGGGTGTTAAGTTACAGTAAGTCTGTGTTGAGTGTTGCTAATTTGATACTGTGAGCTGGTCAGGATTCAGTGCAGCAGGTCCCAACAAACCCAGCATACACACAGAGTCGTGTAGCTGCAGTTGTTCTTACAAAGCACAGTTGGCAAACAACAGACACAAACACTAACGCTGCTCTCCATACACTTGGACAGGCTTCTTTTGCACTGTGCTGACTTTTACAAATTCATCTGGCGTGACAAACCAGCCAGTACAAAACATGGATGAAGAACGATGTTTCCCACCTTGTCAAAATCTAATGTCATTACTCGAAACGGATCATTCAGATGTTTTATGCTCCAGAGGGGTGTACCACGAAGTAAGATGAGTGGCTTAGCAGGGTATGTTGAGCCTAAAGTCCGAGTTTTTTCTCTTTTAACCTGGCTAGATCACCATGGTAACTTATGCTGCACACCCAACTGGCTCTGGAGGAGGTTATGTTCAGAGTTTCGGATTGAAATTGGCTATAAAAAGGAGCCACCTGTTCACTAATCAACTCTTTTGGAAATGGCCCCACCTTTCTTGCAAAATACTAGGGCTGCAACTAACGATTGTTTTTATTGTCGATTCACCTGTAGATATTTTCTTGATTAATCGATTTCCAGAGATGGGGACTCGAGCTTGAGACTCGGACTCGAGTCGCACTTAAGTCACACGCA